>NW_025536363.1:0-60945 GCF_020615455.1 Coregonus clupeaformis
TGATACACTGCCAATTATGCAGGTTTTCCTACTTACAAAGCATGTAGAGGTTGTAATTTTTATCATAGGTACTTAACAAAAATCCAGAAAATCACATTGTATGATTTTTAAGTAATTAATTTGCATTTTACTGCATGACATAAGTATTTGATCACCTACCAACCAGTAAAATTCCGACTCTCACAGACCTGTTAGTTTTTCTTTAAGAAGCCCTCCTGTTCTCCACTCATTACCTGTATTAACTGCACCTGTTTGAACTCGTTACCTGTTAAAGACACCTGTCCACACGTTCAATCAAACAGACTCCAACCTCTCCACAATGGCCAAGACCAGAGAGCTGTGTAAGGACATCAGGGATAAAATTGTAGACCTGCACAAGGCTGGGATTGGGCTCAGGACAATAGGCAAGCAGCTTGGTGAAAGGCAGCAACTCTGTTGGCGCAATTATTGAAAATGGAAGAAGTTCAAGATGGCGGTCAATCACCCTCGGTCCGGGGCTCCATGCAAGATCTCACCCCGTGGGGGCCATCAATGATCATGAGGAAGGTATGAGGATCAGCCCCAGAACTCACGGCAGGACCTGGTCAATGACCTGAAGAGAGCTAGGACCACAGTCTCAAGAAAACCATTAGTAACACACTCGCGCCGTCATGGATTAAAATCCTGCAGCGCCGCAAGGTCCCCCTGCTCTAGCCAAGCGCCATGTCCAGCCCATCTGAAGTTTGCCAATGACCATCCTGGATGATTCAGAAGGAGTGGGGAAAGGTCATGTGGTCTGATGAGACAAAAATAGAGACATTTTGGTCTAAACTCCACTCGCTGTGTTTGGAGGAAGAAGAAGGATGATACAACCCCAAGAACACCATCCCAACCGTGAAGCATGGAGGTGGAAACATCATTCTTTGGGGATGCTTTTCTGCAAAGGGGACAGGGCTGACTGCCACCGTGTTGAGAGAAGGATGGATGGGGACCATGTACCGCGAGATCTTGGCCATCAACCTCCTTCCCTCGGTAAGAGCATTGAAGATGGAGTCGTGGCTGGGTGCTTCCCAGCATGACAGCGACCTGCAAACACACAGCCAGGGCAACTAAGGAGTGGCTCCGTAGGAAGCATCTCAAGGTCCTGGAGTGGCCTGGCCAGTCTCAGACCTGAACCCAATAGAAAATCTTTGGAGGGAGCTGAAAGTCCGTGTAACCCATCGACAGCCCAAACCTGAAGGATCTGGAGAAGGTCTGTATGGAGGAGTGAGCCCAAAATCCCTGCTGCAGTGTGTGCAAACCTGGTCATGACCTACAAACGCGCCAGATCTCTGTAATTGCAAACCAAGGTTTCTGTACCAAATATTAGGTTCTGCTTTTTCTGATGTATCAAATACTTATGTCCATGCAATAAAATGCAAATTAATTACTTAAAAAATCATACAATGTGATTTTCTGGATTTTTGTTTTAGATTCCGTCTCTCACAGTTGAGTGTACCTATGATAAAAATTACAGACCTCTACGTGCTTTGTAAGTAGGAAAACCTGCAAAATCGGTCAGTGTATCAAATACTTGTTCTCTCCACTGTATATACATTTTTTAAAGATACTGTACAATGAACTGAAACGAGCCACCTCGATTCCTCACGCATGGCAGCTTCTTGTCATTGTTGCTAGCTATCTGACCGTTCAGAATCCATAACAACGCACGCCTTCTGGCACACATCGATCGCGCGCATCATTTTCGTGATGTTGTCAGCCATCTTGTTTCTATGTTCTCCGTTCCTCTTTCTCTCTCATTCCCTCTCGATTTCTTATCGTATCGCTCTATCCACACTTCATCACGTTCTCATTCAAATTCTTCAAGATCATTTCTACCCCCTCTCTCCTTTCCCCCACTCCTTTAATTTCCTTTGATGTCCTCTCTTTTCCTCTCCTCTTCCTCTCCTTTTCCATTTCCTTTCCTCCCCTGTCCTCTCTCATCCTCCCTCCTCCCCTCCATCTTCCTCCAGCTCGTCCCTCCTACAGTGCCTTCCAGAAAGTATTAAAAACCCCTTGACTTATTCCCACATTTTGTAGTGGTACATCCTGATTTCAAAATTAATTAAATACATTTCTAATTCTCACCCAATCTACACACAATTCCTCATAATGAAAAGTAAAAACATGTTTTGTGACATTTTTGCAAACATATTTGAAATGAAATACAGAAATATCTCATTGACATAAGTATTCACTCCCCTAAGTCAATGCTTTGTAAGTAGCACCTTGGCAGCGATTACAGCTGCTGAGTCTTTCTGGGTATCAATCAATTTTATTTTATATAGCCCTTCCTTACATCAGCTAATATCTCAGAAGTGCTTTACAGAAACCCAGCCTAAAACCCCAAACAGCTAGTAATGCAGGTGTAAAAGCACGGTGGCTAGGAAAAAACTCCCTAGAAAGTCTCTAAGAGCTTTCTACACCTGTCGCCCTTATTTGCGAGGCATTGGAAAACCTCCTTGGTCTTTGTGGTTGAATCTGTGTTCGAAATTCGCTGCTTGACCTTATAGATAATTGTATGTTGTGGGATGGAGAGATGGGTAGTCATAAAATAATAATGTTAACCACAATTTTTGACGTCCATCAACTTATGTGACTTGGTAAGCACATTTTTACTCCTGAACTTATTTGCTTTCATAACAAAGTTGAATACTTATTGACTCCAAGACATTTCAGCTTTTCATTTATAATTAATTTGTAAATTTTTTGAAAAAACATAATTCCCACTTTGACATTATAGGCTGTGACAAAAAATCTCTATTTATCCATTTTAAATTCAGGCTTTAACACAACAAAATGTGGAAAAAGTCAAGGGGTGTGAATACTTTCCAGTTATTATCTCAGACAAAAGAAGATGTTATTTTCTTAGCACTGAATCCATCTCTCAGTCATGGTACAGGCGTGAAACAGCAATAGGGCGAAGACTGTTTTTAGAATAAGCGGAGCTGTATCTCTGTGCAGGGGTTGGGTTCAGCTCCATTAAAAAATCAGAGATGTGAAAAATCATTAGTGAAATTAAATGTCTACTATTTTCCCTCTATTAAGAATTTCATAAAAGAATTTCAATTGTATTCTTGAATTGACTGAGTTGAAATGGAGCCCGGGCCCAACCCTGCACCTGATACCTTAGCTAAAAGTGTCAGCCAATCTCTCTCATTATTTATGTGTGGCAGTACGTCAGCCCTAGTTTTTATAAAGGGCAATGTGTTGATTGATGCATGGCTGGGTGGATGCCCACATTTGACTATTTCACCCCTGCGGTGTGGTGTGGATAGGGTGTGTGTGTGTGTGTGTGTGTGTGTGTGTGTGTGTGTGTGTGTGTGTGTGTGTGTGCGTGCGCATATGTGTATGTGAGGAGGGACAGTGAAGGAGAAGTTTGGCCAGATAACCTCTACTAAATGACTAGTATTGTTGTGCATTACCAAGGATTGGGATCTATATAGTACATTGCCAAAGTTGGGATCTATAGAGTACATTACCAAGGATTGGGCTCTATAGAGTACATTACCAAGGGGATTGGGCTCTATAGAGTACATTACCAAGAATTGGGCTCTATAGAGTACATTACCTGGATTGCGCTTTCTATAGAGTGCATTACCAAGGATTGGGCTCTATAGAGTGCATTACCAAGATTGGGCTCTATAGAGTACATTACCAAGGATTGGGCTCTATAGAGTACATTACCAAGGATTGGGCTCTATGAGTACATTACCAAGGATTGGGCTCTATAGAGTACATTACCAAGGATTGGGCTCTATAGAGTGCCAAACATTGGGCTCTATAGAGTACATTACCAAGGATTGGGCTCTATAGAGTACATTACCAAGGATTGGGCTCTATAGAGTACATTACAAGGATTGGGCTCTATAGAGTACATACACAAGCATTGGGCTCTATAGAGTACATTACCAAGATTGGGTTCTTTTTACAGTGGGGGAAAAAAGTATTTAGTCAGCCACCAATTTTGCATGTTCTCCCACTTAAAAAGATGAGAGAGGCCTGTAATTTTCATCATAGGTACCACGTCAACTATGACAGACAAAATGAGAAAAAAAATCCAGAAAATCACATTGTAGGATTTTTATGAATTTATTTGCAAATTATGGTGGAAAATAAGTATTTGGTCAATAACAAAAGTTTCTCAATACTTTGTTATATACCCTTTGTTGGCAATGACACAGGTCAAACGTTTTCTGTAAGTCTTCACAAGGTTTTCACACGCTGTTGCTGGTATTTTGGCCCATTCCTCCATGCAGATCTCCTCTAGAGCAGTGTGTTTGGGGCTGTCGCTGAGCAACACAGACTTTCAACTCCTCCAAAGATTTTCTATGGGGGTTGAGATCTGGAGACTGGCTAGGCCACTCCAGGACCTTAAAATGCTTCTTACGAAGCCACTCCTTCGTTGCCCGGGCGGTGTCTTTGGGATCATTGTCATGCTGAAAGACCCAGCCAAGTTTCATCTTCAATGCCCTTGCTGATGGAAGGAGGTTTTCACTCAAAATCTCACGATACATGGCCCCATTCATTCTTTCCTTTACACGGATCAGTCGTCCTGGTCCCTTTGCAGAGAAAACAGCCCCAAAGCATGATGTTTCCACCCCCATGCTTCACAGTAGGTATGGTGTTCTTTGGATGCAACTCAGCATTCTTTGTCCTCCAAACACGACGAGTTGAGTTTTTACCAAAAAGTTATATTTTGGTTTCATCTGACCATATGACATTCTCCCAATCCTCTTCTGGATCATCCAAATGCACTCTAGCAAACTTCAGACGGGCCTGGACATGTACTGGCTTAAGGCAGGGGGGACACTCAGGATTTGAGTACCTGGCGGCGTAGTGTGTTACTGATGGTAGGCTTTGTTACTTTGGTCCCAGCTCTCTGCAGGTCATTCACTAGGTCCCCCTGTGTGGTTCTGGGATTTTTGCTCACCGTTCTTGTGATCATTTTGACCCCACGGGTGAGATCTTGCGTGGAGCCCCAGATCGAGGGAGATTATCAGTGGTCTTGTATGTCTTCCATTTCCTAATAATTGCTCCCACAGTTGATTTCTTCAAACCAAGCTGCTTACCTATTGCAGATTCAGTCTTCCCAGCCTGGTGCAGGTCTACAATTTTGTTTCTGGTGTCCTCTGACAGCTCTTTGGTCTTGGCCATAGTGGAGTTGGAGTGTGACTGTTTGAGGTTGTGGACAGGTGTCTTTTATACTGATAACAAGTTCAAACAGGTGCCATTAATACATGTAATGAGTGGAGGACAGAGGAGCCTCTTAAATAAGAAGTTACAGGTCTGTTGAGAGCCAGAAATCTTGCTTGTTTGTAGGTGACCAAATACTTATTTTCCACCATAATTTGTAAATAAATTCATAAAAAATCCTACAATGTGATTTTCTGGATTTCTTTCTCAATTTGTCTGTCATAGTTGACGTGTACCTATGATGAAAATTACAGGCCTCTCTCATCTTTTTAAGTGGGAGAACTTGCACAATTGGTGGCTGACTAAATACTTTTTTTCCCCACTGTATTTCACCTTTATTTAACCAGGTAAGCCAGTTGAGAACAAGTTCTCATTTACAACTGCGACCTGGCCAAGATAAAGCAAAGCAGTGCGATAAAAAAAAAAGTCAAAAAAATACAAAATAAAATATATATACAGTGTGTGCAAATGTAGCAAGTTATGGAGGTAAGGCAATAAATAGGCTATAGTGCAAAATAATTACAATTAGTATTAACACTGGAATGAAAGATGTGCAAGAGATTATGTGCAAATAGAGATACTGGGGTGCAAATGAGCAAAATAATTACAATATAGGGATGAGGTAGTTGGGTGGGCTAATTTCAGATGGGCTGTGTACAGGTGCAGTGATCGGTAAGGTGCTCTGACAACTGATGCTTAAAGTTAGTGAGGGAGATAAGAGTCTCCAGCTTCAAAGATTTTTGCAATTCGTTCCAGTCATTGGCAGCAGAGAACTGGAAGGAATGGCGCAAAGGAGGTGTTGGCTTTGGGGATGACCAGTGAGATATACCTGCTGGAGCGCAGACTATGGGTGGGTGCTGCTATGGTGACCAATGAGCTAAGATAAGGCGGGGATTTGCCTAGCAGTGATTTATAGATGGCCTGGAGCCAGTGGGTTTGACAACTGAACATGTAGTGAGGACCAGCCAACAAGAGCGTACAGGTCACAGTGGTGGGTAGTGTATGGGGCTTTGGAGACAAAACGGATGGCACTGTGATAGACTACATCCAATTTGCTGAGTAGAGTGTTGGAGGCTATTTTGTAAATGACATCGCCGGAAGTCAAGGATCGGTAGGATAGTCAGTTTTACGAGGGCATGTTTGGCAGCATGAGTGAAGGAGGCTTTGTTACGAAATAGAAAGACGATTCTAGATTTAACTTTGGATTGGAGATTCTTAATGTGAGTCTGGAAGGAGAGTTTACAGTCTAACCAGACACCTAGGTATTTGTAGTTGTCCACATACTCTAGGTCAGACCCGTCGAGAGTAGTGATTCTAGTCGGGTGGGCGGGTGACAGCAGCGTTCGATTGAAGAGCATGCATTTAGTTTTACTAGTGTTTAAGAGCAGTTGGAGGCTACTGAAGGAGTGTTGTATGGCATTGAAGCTCGTTTGGAGGTTTGTTAACACAGTGTCCAATGAAGGGCCAGATGTATACAAAATGGTGTCGTCTGCGTAGAGGTGGATCTGAGAGTCACCAGCAGCAAGAGCGACATCATTGATATACACGGAGAAAAGAGTCGGCCCAAGAATTGAACCCTGTGGCACCCCCATAGAGACTGCCATAGGTCCAGACAACAGGCCCTCCGATTTGACACATTGAACTCTATCTGAGAAGTAGTTGGTGAACCAGGTGAGGCAGTCATTTGAGAAACCAAGGCTATTTAGTCTGCCAATAAGAATGCGGTGGTTGACAGAGTCGAAAGCCTTGGCCAGGTCGATGAAGACGGCTGCACAGTACTGTCTATTATCGATCGCGGTTATAATATCATTTAGGACCTTGAGCGTGGCTGAAGTGCACCCATGACCAGCTCGGAAACCGGATTGCTTAGCGGAGAAGGTACGGTGGGATTCGAAATGGTCGGTGATCTGTTTTTTAACTTGGCTTTCAAATACTTTCGAAAGGCAGGGCAGGATGGATATAGGTCTGTAACAGTTTGGATCTAGAGTGTCACCCCCTTTGAAGAGGGGATGACCGCGGCAGCTTTCCAATCTCTGGGGATCTCAGGCGTTACGAAAGAGAGGTTGAACAGGCTAGTAATAGGGTTGCGACAATTTCAGCGGCTAGTTTTAGAAAGAAAGGGTCCAGATTGTCTAGCCCAGCTGATTTGTAGGGGTCCAGATTTTGCAGCTCTTTCAGAACATCAGCTGTCTGAATTTGTGTGAAGGAGAAGCGGGGGGGGCATGGGCAAGTTGCAGCGGAGGGTGCAGAGTTGGTGGCCGGGGTAGTGGTAGCCAGGTGGAAAGCATGGCCAGCCGTAACAAAATGCTTGTTGAAATTCTCGATTATTGTAGATTTATCGGTGGTGATAGTGTTTCCTAGCCTCAGTGCAGTGGGCAGCTGGGAAGAAGTGCTCTTACTCTCCATGGACTTTACAGTGTCCCAAAACTTTTTGGAGTTAGTGCTACAGGATGCAAATTTCTGTTTGAAAAAGTTAGCCTTTGCTTTCCTGACTGCTTGTGTATATTGGTTCCTAACTTCCCTGAAAGTTGCATATCGCGGGGGCTATTTGATGCTAATGCAGTACGCCACAGGATGTTTTTTTGTGCTGGTCAAGGGCAGTCAAGTCTGAGGAGAACCAGGGCTATATCTGTTCTTAGTTCTGTATTTTTGAATGGGGCATGTTTATTTAAGATTGAGAGGAAATTACTTTTAAAGAACAACCAGGCATCCTCTACTGACGGAATGAGATCTATATCCATCCAGGATACCTGGGCCAGGTCAATTGGGGGAAGGCCTGCTTGCTAAAGTGTTTTAGGGAGCGTTTGACAGTGATGAGGGGTGGTCGTTTGACCGTGGACCCGTTACGGACACAGGCAATAAGGCAGTGATCGCTGAGATCCTGGTTGAAAACAGCGGAGGTGTATTTAGAGGGTAAGTTAGTCAGGATGATATCTATGAGGGTACCCATGTTTACGGATTTAGGGTTGTACCTGGTAGGTTCGTTGATCATTTGTGTGAGATTGAGGGCATCTAGTTTGGATTGTAGGATGGCCGGGGTGTTAAGCATATCCCAATTTAGGGTCACCAAGCAGTACGAACTCTGAGGATAAATGGGGGCAATCAATTCACATATGGTGTCCAGGGCACAGCTGGGGGGCTGAGGGGGGTCTGTAGCAAGCAGGCAACAGTGAGAGACTTATTTCTGGAAAGGTGGATTTTTAGAAGTAGAAGCTCAAACAGTTTGGGCACAGACCTGGATAGTATGATCGAGCTCTGCAGGCTGTCTCTACAGTAGATTGCAACTCCACCCCCTTTGGCAGTTCTATCTAGATGGAAAATGTTGTAGTTGGGGATGGAAATTTCAGAATTTTTGGTGGCCTTCCTAAGCCAGGATTCAGACACTGCTAGAACATCAGGGTTGGCGGAGTGTGCTAACGCGAGAATAACTCAAACTTAGGATGTAGACTTTTGATATTAACATGCAAGAAACCAAGGCTTTTGCGATTACAGAAGTCAACAAATGATAGCGCCTGGGGAGTAGGAGTGATACTGAGGGCTGCAGGGCCTGGGTTAGCCTCTACATCACCAGAGGAACAAAGGAGGACTAGAATAAGGATACGGCTAAAGGCTTTAAGAACTGGTCTTCTAGTGTGTTGGGTACATAGAATAAAGGGGGCAGATTTCCGGGCGTTGTAGAAAAGATTCAGGGCATTATGTACAGACAAGGATATGGGAAGGATATGAGTAAAGTGGAGGTAAACCTTAGTGTTGGGTAACAATGAAAGAGATAGCATCACTGGAGGCACCGATTGAGTAGGTCTCCGCGTGTATGGTGGGTGGGACAAAGGAGCTATCTAAGGCAGGTTTAGCTGGGCTGGGGGATCTACAGTGAAATAGTACAATTAGAAATAACCGAAACAGCAATAAGCAAACCATATTGACATGGGAGAGAGGCATAAACCAATCACAGGTGTAATTTGAGAGAGCTAAGACAACAGCTGGTAATGACGACACAGTTTAGGCTGAGGCTAAACATAAACAGGATGTGGTACCGTAAAAAGGAACAGTCCAGCAGGCATCAGCTGTATAGCTGAGTTATCATAAGGTCCGGTGAACAGAAATTGGATAGTTCGGAGGTAGTTCGGGGGCTGCTAAAGCACTAGCGAGCAAGAGGCCACGGCTAGCGTGTGCTAGCGGGCCGGGGCTAGCAGATGGAATCTTCGTGGTCGACATCGTAACGGGAAGCCTGTTGTAACCACATCCGACGATTTCGTCGGCAGACCAGTCGTGTAGGATCGGATCCTACAGGATCCTACAGGATCTCCTTCTGTAGAGTACATTACCAAGGATTGGCATTACCAGGGATTGGGCTCTATAGAGTACATTAGCAAGGATTGGGCTCTATAGAGTGCATTACCAAGGATTGGGCTCTATAAAGTACATTACCAAGGATTGGGCTCTATAGAGTACATTACCAAGGATTGGGCTCTATAGAGTACATTACCAAGGATTGGGCTCTATAGAGTACATTACCAAGGATTGGGCTCTATAGAGTACATTACCGAGGATTGGGCTCTATAGAGTACATTACCAAGGATTGGGCTCTATAAATCAAATCAAATCAAATCAAATTGTATTGGTCACATGCGTCGAATACAACAGGTGCAGACATTACAGTGAAATGCTTACTTGCGCCCTTAACCCACAGTGCATTTATTTTAAACAAAAAAAGTAAGAATAAAACAAAAAACAAAAAAAGTGTTGAGAAAAAAAGAGCAGAAGTAAAATAAAGTGACAGTAGGGAGGCTATATATACAGGGGGGTACCGTTGCAGAGTCAATGTGGGGGGGCACCGGCTAGTTGAGGTAGTTGAGGTAATATGTACATGTGGGTAGAGTTAAAGTGACTATGCATAAATACTTAACAGAATAGCAGCAGCGTAAAAAGGATGGGGTGGGGGGGCAGTGCAAATAGTCTGGGTAGCCATGATTAGCTGTTCAGGAGTCTTATGGCTTGGGGTAGAAGCTGTTGAGAAGTCTTTTGGACCTAGACTTGGCACTCCGGTACCGCTTGCCGTCGCGGTAGCAGAGAGAACAGTCTATGACTAGGGTGGCTGGAGTCTTTGACAATTTTGAGGGCCTTCCTCTGACACCGCCTGGTATAGAGGTCCTGGATGGCAGGAAGCTTTGCCCCAGTGATGTACTGGGCCGTACGCATCTACCCTCTGTAGTGCTTTGCGGTCGGAGGCCAAGCAGTTGCCATACCAGGCGGTGATGCAACCAGTCAGGATGCTCTCGGTGGTGCAGCTGTAGAATTTTTGAGGATCTGAGGACCCATGCCAAATCTTTTTAGTCTCCTGAGGGGAATAGGCTTTGTCGTGCCCTCTTCACGACTGTCTTGGTGTGTTTGGACCATGATAGTTCGTTGGTGATGTGGACACCAAGGAACTTGAAGCTCTCAACCTGTTCCACTACAGCCCGGTCGATGAGAATGGGGGCGTGCTCAGTCCTCTTTTTTTTTCCTGTAGTCCACAATCATCTCCTTTGTCTTGGTCACGTTGAGGGAGAGGTTGTTGTCCTGGCACCACACGGCCAGATCTCTGACCTCCTCCCTATAGGCTGTCTCATCGTTGTCGGTGATCAGGCCTACCACTGTTGTGTCGTCGGCAAACTTAATGATGGTGTTGGAGTCGTGCCTGGCCATGCAGTCATGGGTGAACAGAGAGTACAGGAGGGGATTGAGCACGCACCCCTGAGTGGCCCCGTGTTGAGGATCAGTGTGGCAGATGTGTTGTTACCTACCCTTACCACCTGGGGGCGGCCCGTCAGGAAGTCCAGGATCCAGTTGCAGAGGGAGGTGTTTAGTCCCAGGATCCTTAGCTTAGTGATGAGCTTGGAGGGCACTATGGTGTTGAATGCTGAGCTGTAGTCAATGAATAGCATTCTCACGTAGGTGTTCCTCTTGTCCAGGTGGGAAAAGGGCAGTGTGGAGTGCGATAGAGATTGCATCATCTGTGGATCTGTTGGGGCGGTATGCAAATTGGAGTGGGTCTAGGGTTTCTGGGATTATGCTGTTGATGTGAGCCATGACCAGTCTTTCAAAGCACTTCATGGCTACAGACGTCAGTGCTACGGGTCGGTAGTCATTTAGGCAGGTTATCTTAGAGTTCTTGGGCACGGGGACTATGGTGGTCTGCTTGAAACATGTTGGTATTACAGACTCAGTCAGGGACATGTTGAAAATGTCAGTGAAGACACTTGCCAGTTGGTCAGCACATGCTCGGAGTACACGTCCTGGTAATCCGTCTGGCCCTGCGGCCTTGTGAATGTTGACCTGCTTAAAGTCTTACTCACATCGGCTACGGAGAGCGTGATCACATAGTCATCCGGAACAGCTGGTGCTCTCATGCATGCTTCAGTGTTGCTTGCCTCGGCGAGCATAGAAGTGGTTTAGCTTCGTCTGGTAGGCTTGTGTCACTGGGCAGCTCGCGGCTGTGCTTCCCTTTGTAGTCTGTAATAGTTTTCAAGCCCTGCCACATCCGACGAGCGTCAGAGCCAGTGTAGTATGATTCAATCTTAGACCTGTATTGACTCTTTGCCTGTTTGATGGTTCGTCGGAGGTCATAGCGGGATTTCTTATAAGCGTCGGGTTAGAGTCCCGTTCCTTGAAAGCGGCAGCTCTACCCTTTAGCTCGAGTGCGGATGTTTCCTGTAATCCATGGCTTCTGGTTGGGGTATGTACGTACGGTCACTGTGGGGACGACATCATCGATGCACTTATTGATGAAGCCAGTGACTGATGTGGTGTACTCCTCAATGCTGTCTGAAGAATCCCCGGAACATGTTCCAGTCTGTGCTAGCAAAACAGTCCTGTAGCTTAGCATCTGCGTCATCTGACCACTTTTTTATTAACCGAATCACTGGTGCTTCCTGCTTCAGTTTTTGCTTATAAGCAGGAATCAGGAGGATAGAGTTATGGTCAGATTTGCCAAATGGAGGGCGAGGGAGAGCTTTGTATGCGTCTCTGTGTGTGGAGTAAAGGTGGTCTAGAGTTTTTCCCCTCTGGTTGCACATTTAACATGCTGGTAGAAATTAGGTAGAACGGATTTAAGTTTCCCTGCATTAAAGTCCCCGGCCACTAGGAGCGCTGCATCTGGATGAGCGTTTTCCTGTTGATTAATGGCCTTGTACAACTCATTCAGTGCAATCTTAATGCCAGCATTGGTTTGTGGTGGTAAATAGACAGCTATGAAAAATATAGATGAAAACTCTCTTGGTAAATAGTGTGGTCTACAGCTTATCATAAGATACTCTACCTCAGGCGAGCAAAACCTCGAGACTTCCTTAGTATTTGATTTTGTGCACCAGCTGTTGTTTACAAATATACACAGACCGCCACCCCTTGTCTTACCAGAGTCAGCCGTTCTGTCCTGCCGATGTAGCGTATAGCCTGCTAGCTGAATGTTATCATTGTTGTCGTTCAGCCACGACTCCGTGAAACATAAGATATTACAGTTTTTAATGTCCCGTTGGTAGGATAACCGTAATCTTAAATCGTCCATTTTATTCTCAAAATATTGAACGTTGGCTAATAGGATTGATGGAAGAGGCAGTTTACTCGCTCGCCGTCGGATCCTTACAAGGCATCCGGATCTCGTCCGCGATATCTCCGTCTCTTCCTCACGCGCAATGACGGGGATTTGGGCCTTGTCGGGTGTCTGTATGATGTCCTTCGCGGCCGCCTCGTTGAAGAAAAAATCTTCGTCCAATGCGAGGTGAGTAATCGCTGTCCTGATATCCAGAAGCTCTTTTTGGTTATAAGAGAAGATGGCAGAAACATTATGTACAAAATAAATTACAAATAAGGCGGAAAAACACACATAATAGTACAATTGGTTAGAGGGCTGTAAAACGGCAGCCATCTTCTCCGGCGCTGTGCTTACTTAATAGGTTGGCATTGGTGAAGGAACTCTATAGAGTACATTACCAAGGATTGGGCTCTATAGAGTACATTACCAAGGATTGGGCTCTATAGAGTACATTACCAAGGATTGGGATTTATAGAGTTCATTACCAAGCATTGGGCTCTATAGAGTACATTACCAAGCATTGGGCTCTATAGAGTACATTACCAAGGATTGGGCTCTATAGAGTACATTACCAAGGATTGGGCTCTATAGAGTACATTACCAAGGATTGGGCTCTATAGAGTACATTACCAAGGATTGGGCTCTATAGAGTACATTACCAAGGATTGGGCTCTATAGAGTACATTACCAAGCATTGGGCTCTATAGAGTACAATACCAAGCATTGGGCTCTATAGAGTACATTACCAAGCATTGGGCTCTATAGAGTACATTACCAAGCATTGGGCTCTATAGAGTACATTACCAAGGATTGGGCTCTATAGAGTACATTACCAAGGATTGGGTTCTATAGAGTACATTGCCAAGGATTGGGTTCTGTAGAGTACATTACCAAGGATTGGGCTCTATAGAGTACATTACTGTCACGGATTCAGCGAGGCTGCCCCTCCTCATTGCTCGGGCAGGCTTCGGCATTCGTCGTCACCGGAGTACTAGCTGCTACCGATCCATGTTTCTATGTTCGACTTGTTCTGTCTTTATTGGTTACACCTGTTTCCCATTATGTAGTATTGTCTTCCCTATTTAACCCTCTGTCTTACACTGTGTGTTGTGTGTGCTTGTTTATTGTTTTCGGCAGTCGTTAGTGTGCGGGTTGTTTTCCTCCCTGTGAGGAGGTTGTTGTATCTCAGAGTACCATCGAGTAAAGTATGTTTTCCTGATGAGCTCTGTGTCCTGCGTTTGACTTCACATACCGCATTTCACTGACGCCCTTGACAATTACCAAGGATTGGGCTCTATAGAGTGCATTACCAAGTATTGGGCTCTATAGAGTACATTACCAAGGATTGGGCTCTATAGAGTACATTTCCAAGGATTGGGCTCTATAGAGTACATTACCAAGGATGGGGCTGTATAGAGTACATTACCAAGAGTTGGGCTCTATAGAGTACATTACCAAGCATTGGGCTCTATAGAGTACATTACCAAGGATTGGGCTCTATAGAGTACATTACCAAGCATTTGGGCTCTATAGAGTACATTACCAAGGATTGGGCTCTATAGAGTACATTACCAAGGATTGGGCTCTATAGAGTACATTACCAAGGATTGGGCTCTATAGAGTACATTACCAAGGATTGGGCTCTATAGAGTGCATTACCAAGGATTGGGCTCTATAGAGTACATTACCAAGGATTGGGCTCTATAGAGTGCATTACCAAGGATTGGGCTCTATAGAGTACATTACCAAGGATTGGGCTCTATATAGTACATTACCAAGGATTGGGCTCTATAGAGTACATTACCAAGGATTTGGCTCTGTGGAGTACATTACCAAGGATTTGGCTCTGTAGAGTACATTACCAAGGATTGGGCTCTGTAGAGTACATTACCAAGGATTGGGCTCTATAGAGTACATTACCAAGGATTGGGCTCTATAGAGTACATTGCCAAGGATTGGGCTCTATAGAGTACATTACCAAGTATTGGCCTCTATAGAGTGCATTACCAAGGATTGGGCTCTATAGAGTACATTACCAAGGATTGGGCTCTATAGAGTAAATTACCAAGGATTGGGCTCTATAGAGTACATTACCAAGGATTGAGCTCTACAGAGTACATTACCAAGGATTGGGCTCTATAGAGTACATTAACAAGGATTGGGCTCTATAGAGTACATTAACAAGGATTGGGCTCTGTAGAGTACATTACCAAGGATTGGGCTCTATAGAGTACATTACCAAGGATTGGGCTCTATAGAGTACATTACCAAAGGATTGGGCTCTATAGAGTACATTACCAAGAATTGGGCTCTATAGAGTATATTACCAGGGATTGGGCTCTATAGAGTGCATTACCAAGGATTGGGCTCTATAGAGTACATTACCAAGGATTGGGCTCTATAGAGTATATTACCAAGGATTGGGCTGTATAGAGTACATTACCAAGAATTGGGCTCTATAGAGTACATTAACAAGGATTGGGCTCTATAGAGTACTTTACCAAGGATTGGGCTCTATAGAGTACATTACCAAGGATTGGGCTCTATAGAGTACATTACCAAGGATTGGGCTCTATAGAGTACATTACCAAGGATTGGGCTTTATAGAGTACATTACCAAGCATTGGGCTCTATAGAGTACATTACCAAGGATTGGGCTCTATATAGTACATTACCAAGGATTGGGCTCTATAGATTACATTACCAAGGATTGGGCTCTATAGAGTATATTACCAAGGATTGGGCTCTATATAGTACATTACCAAGCATTGGGCTCTATAGAGTACATTACCAAGGATTGGGCTCTATAGAGTATATTACCAAGGATTGGGCTCTATATAGTACATTACCAAGGATTGGGCTCTATAGATTACATTACCAAGGATTGGGCTCTATAGAGTACATTACCAAGGACTGGGCTCTATAGAGTACATTACCAAGGACTGGGCTCTATAGAGTACATTACCAAGGATTGGGCTCTATAGAGTACATTACCAAGCATTGGGCTCTATAGAGTACATTACCAAGGATTGGGCTCTATAGAGTACATTACCAAGGATTGGGCTCTATAGAGTACATTACCTAGGATTGGGCTCTATAGAGTACATTACCAAGGATTGGGCTCTATAGAGTACATTACCTAGGATTGGGCTCTATATAGTACATTACCAAGGATTGGGCTCTATAGAGTACATTACCAATTACTGGGCTCTATAGAGTACATTACCAAGGACTGGGCTCTATAGAGTACATTACCAAGGATTGGGCTCTATAGAGTACATTACCAAGCATTGGGCTCTATAGAGTACAATACCAAGGATTGTGCTCTATAGAGTACATTACCAAGGATTGGGCTCTATAGAGTACATTACCAAGGATTGGGTTCTGTAGAGTACATTACCAAGGATTGGGCTCTATAGAGTACATTACCAAGGATTGGGTTCTATAGAGTACATTGCCAAGGATTGGGTTCTGTAGAGTACATTACCAAGGATTGGGCTCTATAGAGTACATTACCAAGGATTGGGCTCTATAGAGTACATTACCAAGGATTGGGCTCTATAGAGTACATTACTGTCACGGATTCAGCCGAGGCTGCCCCTCCTCCTTGCTCGGGCAGGCTTCGGCGTTCGTCGTCACCGGAGTACTAGCTGCTACCGATCCATGTTTCTATGTTCGACTTGTTCTGTCTTTATTGGTTACACCTGTTTCCCATTATGTAGTATTGTCTTCCCTATTTAACCCTCTGTCTTACACTGTGTGTTGTGTGTGCTTGTTTATTGTTTTCGGCAGTCGTTAGTGTGCGGGTTGTTTTCCTCCCCTGTGAGGAGGTTGTTGTATCTCAGAGTACCATCGAGTAAAGTATGTTTTCCTGATGAGCTCTGTGTCCTGCGTTTGACTTCACATACCGCATTTCACTGACGCCCTTGACAATTACCAAGGATTGGGCTCTATAGAGTGCATTACCAAGGATTGGGCTCTATAGAGTACATTACCAAGGATTGGGCTCTATAGAGTACATTTCCAAGGATTGGGCTCTATAGAGTACATTACCAAGGATGGGGCTGTATAGAGTACATTACCAAGAGTTGGGCTCTATAGAGTACATTACCAAGCATTGGGCTCTATAGAGTACATTACCAAGGATTGGGCTCTATAGAGTACATTACCAAGCATTTGGGCTCTATAGAGTACATTACCAAGGATTGGGCTCTATAGAGTACATTACCAAGATTGGGCTCTATAGAGTACATTACCAAGGATTGGGCTCTATAGAGTACATTACCAAGGATTGGGCTCTATAGAGTACATTACCAAGGATTGGGCTCTATAGAGTACATTACCAAGAATTGGGCTCTATAGAGTGCATTACCAAGGATTGGGCTCTATAGAGTACATTACCAAGGATTGGGCTCTATAGAGTACATTACCAAGGATTGGGCTCTATAGAGTACATTACCAAGGATTTGGCTCTGTGGAGTACATTACCAAGGATTTGGCTCTGTAGAGTACATTACCAAGGATTGGGCTCTGTAGAGTACATTACCAAGGATTGGGCTCTATAGAGTACATTACCAAGGATTGGGCTCTATAGAGTACATTGCCAAGGATTGGGCTCTATAGAGTACATTACCAAGTATTGGCCTCTATAGAGTGCATTACCAAGGATTGGGCTCTATAGAGTACATTACCAAGGATTGGGCTCTATAGAGTACATTACCAAGGATTGGGCTCTATAGAGTACATTAACAAGGATTGGGCTCTATAGAGTACATTAACAAGGATTGGGCTCTGTAGAGTACATTACCAAGGATTGGGCTCTATAGAGTACATTACCAAGGATTGGGCTCTATAGAGTACATTACCAAGGATTGGGCTCTATAGAGTACATTACCAAGAATTGGGCTCTATAGAGTACATTACCAGGGATTGGGCTCTATAGAGTGCATTACCAAGGATTGGGCTCTATAGAGTACATTACCAAGGATTGGGCTCTATAGAGTATATTACCAAGGATTGGGCTGTATAGAGTACATTACCAAGGATTGGGCTCTATAGAGTACATTACCAAGGATTGGGCTCTATAGAGTACATTACCAAGGATTGGGCTCTATAGAGTACATTACCAAGGATTGGGCTCTATAGAGTACATTACCAAGGATTGGGCTTTATAGAGTACATTACCAAGCATTGGGCTCTATAGAGTACATTACCAAGCATTGGGCTCTATAGAGTACATTACCAAGGACTGGGCTCTATAGAGTACATTACCAAGGACTGGGCTCTATAGAGTACATTACCAAGGATTGGGCTCTATAGAGTACATTACCAAGCATTGGGCTCTATAGAGTACATTACCAAGGATTGGGCTCTATAGAGTACATTACCAAGGATTGGGCTCTATAGAGTACATTACCAAGGATTGGGCTCTATATAGTACATTACCAAGGATTGGGCTCTATAGAGTACATTACCAAGGACTGGGCTCTATAGAGTACATTACCAAGGACTGGGCTCTATAGAGTACATTACCAAGGATTGGGCTCTATAGAGTACATTACCAAGCATTGGGCTCTATAGAGTACAATACCAAGGATTGTGCTCTATAGAGTACATTACCAAGGATTGGGCTCTATAGAGTACATTACCAAGGATTGGGTTCTGTAGAGTACATTGCCAAGGATTGGGCTCTATAGAGTACATTACCAAGGATTGGGTTCTATAGAGTACATTGCCAAGGATTGGGTTCTGTAGAGTACATTACCAAGGATTGGGCTCTATAGAGTACATTACCAAGGATTGGGCTCTATAGAGTACATTACCAAGGATTGGGCTCTATAGAGTACATTACCAAGCAATGGGCTCTATGGAGTACATGGAGGTTTTGTTCAGCTTATCCTGTGACTTCCCTCAGCTTGTCTGATGTTCTCCAGCTGCCTTCAGTCTTTCACCTTTTTTTGGGGTTTGCTGTATGGCACAGCTTCTCTGTTACATAGGATGTTATGGTGTATGGCCCTGTAGGGTTCCCTCTATAGCAGTAGTCTCTTCTCTCTATATAGGACTCTGGGGTGGTATAGGTCACCATGTTCAGATGGAAATGCTCAACAATGGGTTGCCATTCTACACAATAGGGGCACATTACATCTCATTTGGCACAATGGACACTGCGCTAAAGCCAGATTGGTGGCAGCATTTAGTCTCCTGCTCCTCTTACCCAGCCTTCTCCCCAGTCTACGCTGCTCTGTGGACCATACTTTAGGTGCCGGGTCATTTGTTGCAGGGTGTGTGTGTGTTTGTGCTTGTGTTTGTGTGTGCGTGTAACCTATTGCAATCAAAATATCTCCTCTCTTTCTTTCCCTTTCTAGTGCACGTGCTGTGCTGCCATGACGACCATGGCCCCTCCCCTCACGTTTTCCTCCTGCTCCTGCGATTGGCTCACAGTTCTTTTCCAGAGGAGCCTGGTCCGCTCAGCTACGCTCCCTTAGAGGGTATGTGTCCTTCTTATTGTGTGTGTGTGTGTTTGTGGGCGCACGTACACTGAGTATACAAAACATTAAGAACATGACTGACAAGGTGTATCCAGATGAAACCTATGATTCCTTTTTGTGGGCCCACATTTTTTTGTTGTTGATCAAATAACATGGAAAACAACCACTTTTTGTGCAGTATTAATTTACCATCCTTACAAACCACTTAAAAACCTCTTAAGGATCTGACCCTTTTTTTCAATGTTCGCCTAAAATGACATACCCAAATCTAACTGCCTGTAGCTCAGGACCTGAAGCAAGGATATGCATATTCTTGATATCATTTGAAAGGAAACACTTTGAAGTTTTTGGAAATGTGAAATTAATGTAGGAGAATATAACACAGTAGATCTGGTAAAATATAATACAAACAAAAAAACATGCGTTTTCTATTTTTTGTTGCATCATCTTTGAATTGCAAGAGAAAGGCCAGACAGTGATGTAGGATTCTAGGTGTAATTTAGATGTTGTTCAGCAGATGGCAGCAGTGTGTGTGTGCGAAGTTTCAGACTGAACCAGTGAAGAATTACATCACTACACAATATTTTGTATTAAGTTTGCCAGGAGTTTTCCCAAATGTGCCGAATTGTTTTTCAGGTACATAACTATAGAGCACATACAAAAATGCTATGGTAATACAACATTTAAGTTTGCACACTGGATCATTAACTTCCCTACAGAAAATACACTAACCTTCACATGTCTAGATGGCGGGGTGGGTGTGGAGTCAGAGGTCAAACTGTAGAACCCAGTTCCTACATGTGTGTTACGGATACAGGTATCCTGTGTTTTTGTGTGTTTCTCTCCTTCTGCCCTAATCACAGGTGTCCTGTATGTTCCTGATTGGTGGTCGTTGAGGTGTCTGCTGATTGGACCAATCAGTGAACATTCCTGTGCATTGCACCACCTGTTACTCGTTTGTTCAATCACACATCCCATTGTATAAAAACCAGTCTTGTGTTTGTTGAGAGAGAGAGAGAATATTTCCGTATGTGAGTATGGACACGGTGGTGTCCTGTTTTTGGTTACTCACTAAGTTGCTGTTTATTATGATTGGTAATTCTGTTAGACTACTGTTTTGTTATGTGAGTGCGGATACTGTTGTGTCCTGTGTATTGTGTACTACTTAATTGCTGATAACCCTGTTTGGTAGCTTTGTGTGTTTCTGGGAAAAGGGGAGTTTAAGCTAGTTGCCCTTGGGCGTACATTACCCGTAGGAAGAAATCTGTCTAAAAACACTAGTTAGACCTGAGCGGACCACCCACTGTACTTTTGTATGACTAGCAGTAGCCTAGCGGTTCTTCAGGCAGGCTAGATCAGTTTAGGGGGTTTTACACTATTGTTTCATTTCTTGGGTCCTGCTCAGCCCTTTTTCCCAAACCCTTACCGTGTGTTCTGAAATAAACCATTTGTGTTTGACGGTAGTTCATGGTTGTTGTGTCACATTTGTTCTCACTGCTCCATGCCACACTCCTAATTTGCATAATTTATGTTACGGGTCTCATGTCCATCCACCCTAGACGTTTAGAGCCACGGGGTTCGTAACAATGTGAATATAACAATTTATTTTTCAAACAAAACTACACTACATTTTATCTCTGGGACCCTCAGGATGACAAATCAGAGCAAGATTACTGAATGTAAGTACATTATTTACCTTCAGAGGTGAATGTACCAAACCAGTTGCTGTGATAAAAGTGTTTTGTTGTTGTGAACTATCCTCAAACAATAGCATGGTATTTTCTAGCTGTAATAGCTACTGTAAATTGGACACTGCAGTTAGATTAACAGGATTTTAAGCTTTCTGCCCATATAAGACATGTCTATGTCCCGGAAAGTTGGCTGTTGTTTACAACACCATTCTAGTCACATATCGCATATTGAGCAACAACGTCCCGTATAAGGGACACCGATCCCGTAGAGGTTAATGTACATTACTGTATTGTACATAGGTTGGTCCTCTAGGTCTGTACCTGTAGACTTTTTATCACCATGAAGAAAAACAATGCACAATACAGTGATTGTGATGATGTGGAGTATTGATGTGGCTCAGTTGGTAGAGCATGGCGCTTGCAATGCCAGGGTTGGGGGTTCGATTCCCACGGGGGATCAGTATGATAACGTATGCACTTACCACTGTAGGTTTCTCTGGGTAAGTGTCTGCTAAAAGGAATGAACAGACCATTTCAGTTTTCACATAGAAATAAGTTGCATTTGCAAAGTATTTCAAGAAACTGGAAAACATATATCAAGCAAGTATTTTTATATTCCACAAGTATTATCAGGTTAACTGTTTTGTACAGATAATTATCAAACTCAAGTTACAAATGCTGGTAAACGCTCAAATATATTTAGTTTACATTTTTTCACAAAAGTGCACTGGTCCTTTACTAGTCCTGTATTAGCAGACCGATACAGACTTCTTCAGCGCGGGCACTTTTTTTTTGCATCCCCCCAGAAAAAAATAAACTCCACCCCCACCCCCAAACTACTTCCTGCGGCTATGGGTGCAACTCAATATTAGGAAGGGATTACTAATGTTCGGTATACTCAGTGTGTGTACAGTGAGGGAAAAAAGTTTTTGATCCCCTGCTGATTTTATACGTTTGCCCACTGACAAAGAAATGATCAGTATATAATTTTAATGATAGGTTTATTTGAACAGTGAGAGACAGAATAACAACAAAAAAATTGAGAAAAACGCATGTCAAAAATGTTATAAATTGATTTGCATTTTAATGAGGGAAATACGTATTTGACCCCCTCTCAATCAGAAAGATTTCAGGCTCCCAGGTGTCTTTTATACAGGTAACGAGCTGAGATTAGGAGCACACTCTTAAAGGGAGTGCTCCTAATCTCACCTTGTTACCTGTATAAAAGACACCTGTCCACAGAAGCAATCAATCAATCAGATTCCAAACTCTCCACCATGGCCAAGACCAAAGAGCTCTCAGGGCCAAGATTGTAGACCTACACAAGGCTGGAATGGGCTACAAGACCGTCGCCAAGCAGCTTGGTGAGAAGGTGACAACAGTTGGTGCGATTATTCGCAAATGGAAGAAACACAAAATAACTGTCAATCTCCCTCGGCCTGGGGCTCCATGCAAGATCTCACCTCGTGGAGTTGCAATCAAATCAAATCAAATCAAATCAAATTTTATTGGTCACATGCGCCGAATACAACAGGTGCAGACATTACAGTGAAATGCTTACTTACAGCCCTTAACCAACAGTGCATTTATTTTAAACAAAAAAAGTAAGAATAAAACAACAACAAAAAAGTGTTGAGAAAAAAAGAGCAGAAGTAAAAATAAAGTGACAGTAGGGAGGCTATATATACAATAGAATAAAGTGACAGTAGGGAGGCTATATATACAGGGGGGTACCGTTGCATAGTCAATGTGCGGGGGCACCGACTAGTTGAGGTAATATGTACATGTGGGTAGAGTTAAAGTGACTATGCATAAATACTTAACAGAGTAGCAGCAGCGTAAAAAGTATGGGGTGGGGGGCAGTGCAAATAGTCCGGGTAGCCATGATTAGCTGTTCAGGGAGTCTTATGGCTTGGGGGTAGAAGCTGTTGAGAAGTCTTTTGGACCTAGACTTGGCACTCCGGTACCGCTTGCCGTGCGGTAGCAGAGAGAACAGTCTATGACTAGGGTGACTGGAGTCTTTGACAATTTTGAGGGCCTTCCTCTGACACCGCCTGGTATAGAGGTCCTGGATGGCAGGGAGCTTTGCCCCTGTGATGTACTGGGCCGTACGCACTACCCTCTGTAGTGCCTTGCGGTCAGAGGCCAAGCAGTTGCCATACCAGGCGGTGATGCAACCAGTCAGGATGCTCTCGATGGTGCAGCTGTAGAATTTTTTGAGGATCTGAGGACCCATGCCAAATCTTTTTAGTCTCATGAGAACGGGAACGGTGCGGAATCAGCACATAACTACACAGGAGGATCTTGTCAATGATCTCAAGGCAGCTGGGACCATAGTCACCAAGAAAACAATTGGTAACACACTACACCGTGAAGGACTGAAATCCTGCAGCGCCCGCAAGGTCCCCCTGCTCAAGAAAGCACATATACAGGGCCGTCTGAAGTTTGCCAATGAACATCTGAATGATTCAGAGGAGAACTGGGTGAAAGTGTTGTGGTCAGATGAGACCAAAATCGAGCTCTTTGGCATCAACTCAACTCGCCGTGTTTGGAGGAGGAGGAATGCTGCCTATGACCCCAAGAACACCATCCCCACCGTCAAACATGGAGGTGGAAACATTATGCTTTGGGGGTGTTTTTCTGCTAAGGGGACAGGACAACTTCACCGCATCAAAGGGACGATGGACGGGGCCATGTACCCGTCAAATCTTGGGTGAGAACCTCCTTCCCTCAGCCAGGGCATTGAAAATGGGTCGTGGATGGGTATTCCAGCATGACAATGACCCAAAACACACGGCCAAGGCAACAAAGGAGTGGCTCAAGAAGAAGCACATTAAGGTCCTGGAGTGGCCTAGCCAGTCTCCAGACCTTAATCCCATAGAAAATATGTGGAGGGAGCTGAAGGTTCGAGTTGCCAAACGTCAGCCTCGAAACCTTAATGACTTGGAGAAGATCTGCAAAGAGGAGTGGAACAAAATCCCTCCTGAGATATGTGCAAACCTGGTGGCCAACTACAAGAAACGTCTGACCTCTGTGATTGCCAACAAGGGTTTTGCCACCAAGTACTAAGTCATGTTTTGCAGAGGGGTCAAATACTTCTTTCCCTCATTAAAATGCAAATTAATTTATAACATTTTTGACATGCGTTTTTCTGGATTTTGTTGTTGTTATTCTGTCTCTCACTGTTCAAATAAACCTACCATTAAAATTATAGACTGATCATGTCTTTGTCAGTGGGCAAACGTACAAAATCAGCAGGGGATCAAATACTTTTTTCCCTCACTGTATGTGTTTCTTTGGCATGAATGCATTTGTGTACGTATGGTATCCGTGATGAATGACCCTTGGTGGATATCAGTATTCCTTCAGGACAGAAAGATCAGGGGTCACAGCCTTGGTCTGGAGCTGTTTTCACACAAAACAACCGTGTCACAGAGATAGATTGCAGAAGCACTGGGAAATGTGTTTTTCCTTGTGTGTGAATGAAAGATGTAATGCTCTCCTCTCCTTCTCTCCTTTGATTTAATATTATGGAGCTGCGATCTGAGGTCATTGCTTTATTGTTGTTTTATTGCATATATGATTGAGCATCTAGTTCAAGGGGAAGGGGGTGTAAGAGGTGGAGAGGTAGAGATGGAGGGAGAGAGCGAGACATGGGAGGAGAGAGAGAAAAAGAGAGTGATCGAAGGAGAGAGGAGGGAGATAGTCAGAGAGGTGGAGATGGAAAGAGAGTGGTGGAGATGGAGAGAGAGGGAGAGATGAAAGAGAGAGAGATTGAATAGTTGCAGAGGAGAGAGAGAGGGCAGAGCGTTTGGAGATCAGTAGACGGATGGATGTGTATTATGATGTCGTTCCTTGCAGTCAAGGACAATGAGACAGAGGTCCCACTCAATCTCCTGAAGAGTAGTCCCTATGGAGATGTCCTCTCCACCTTCCCTGCAGTGTGTCCTGTCCTTCAATACTGTCTGGTCTATCCCCTCGTCCCCTCCTGTATCACTATAATTGTCTGTCTCCCTCTTTCTGCCATCCCTCTGTTTCTCCCCCTCCAAGCTTTTTTTTCTCAATCCTTTCCATCCCCTGTAATGTAATGATAGTGTAAACAACGCTTTCTTTCTTTCTCTCTCTCCCTTCTTCTCAGTGGTGAGGAGGTATCCTGTGTTTGTGGGTAGAGCGCATCGTTCCTCTCAGAGACAGGAGCTGCACATTCAGACAGTGCTCCAGGTCAACCGCACTCTCTACATAGGAGCCAGGTAACAATCAGCAACTGCCTGTATCCTACCGCACACACTGTACACTGTACCCTACCGCGCACACTGTACACAGTACCCTACAGCACACACTGTACACAGTACCCTACCGCACACACTGTACACTGTATGCTACCGTACACTCTGTACACAGTACCCTACTGTACACAGTACCCTACCGCACACACTGTACACAGTATATACAGTGGGGGGAAAAAGTATTTAGTCAGCCACCAATTGTGCAAGTTCTCCCACTTAAAAAGATGAGAGAGGCCTGTAATTTTCATCATAGGTACACGTCAACTATGACAGACAAAATGAGAAAAATAAAATCCAGTAAATCACATTGTAGGATTTGTAATGAATTTATTTGCAAATTTATGGTGGAAAATAAGTATTTGGTCAATAACAAAAGTTTCTCAATACTTTGTTATATACCCTTTGTTGGCAATGACACAGGTCAAACGTTTTCTGTAAGTCTTCACAAGGTTTTCACACACTGTTGCTGGTATTTTGGCCCATTCCTCCATGCAGATCTCCTCTAGAGCAGTGATGTTTTTGGGGGCTGTCGCTGGGCAACACGGACTTTCAACTCCCTCCAAAGATTTTCTATGGGGTTGAGATCTGGAGACTGGCTAGGCCACTCCAGGACCTTGAAATGCTTCTTACGAAGCCACTCCTTCGTTGCCCCGGGCGGTGTGTTTGGGATCATTGTCATGCTGAAAGACCCAGCCACGTTTCATCTTCAATGCCCTTGCTGATGGAAGGAGGTTTTCACTCAAAATCTCACGATACATGGCCCCATTCATTCTTTCCTTTACGGATCAGTCGTCCTGGTCCCTTTGCAGAAAAAACAGCCCCAAAGCATGATGTTTCCACCCCCATGCTTCACAGTAGGTATGGTGTTCTTTGGATGCAACTCAGCATTCTTTGTCCTCCAAACACGACGAGTTGAGTTTTTACCAAAAAGTTCTATTTTGGTTTCATCTGACCATATGACTGTCACGGTTCTCTAAGACCGAACCCAGAAGCAGACCAGGACAAGGTGAGTTGAACGAATGTGAGTGTTTATTTACAGATAAAAAGATGCAGAATAGTCCAGGAGACGGAGCGGGTGGCGGAGATGAGTAGGTGGTGGTGAAGTGGCAGATGAACTGATGGCACGGCAGGGGTTGGGTGAAGGTTCCGGGAGAATGACTGTAGACAGAAAAACGGAGATAAGTACAAGGCAGGTCAACAAGGTGCAAAAAACAACAAAACTAACGCTAGTACTCAGAGGCTGATACGCTGGCAAAACATACTGTTTATGGCTAACGATCCGGCAGGGAATGGATGTCAGGTCAGAGCTTATGAAGGAGTGATGATCAGGACCAGGTGTGCCGAAGCTGATGAGAAGCAGGTGCGGGTAATCGAGAGATCACCCGCCTAGCAACGTCGCCCGGCAACCGGACAGGGTGCGTTCAGGCACCTTCGGGAAACAGGAGATTCAGAGCAGAAAAACGGCAACACAGGCAGGAACAGACTCAGGACGCAGGGTTCATGACAATGACATTCTCCCAATCCTCTTCTGGATCATCCAAATGCACTCTAGCAAACTTCAGACGGGCCTGGACATGTACTGGCTTAAGCAGGGGGACACGTCTCGCACTGCAGGATTTGAGTCCCTGATCATTTTGACCCCACAGGGTGAGATCTTGCGTGGAGCCCCAGATCGAGGGAGATTATCAGTGGTCTTGTATGTCTTCCATTTTCCTAATAATTGCTCCCACAGTTGATTTCTTCAAACCAAGCTGCTTACCTATTGCAGATTCAGTCTTCCCAGCCTGGTGCAGGTCTACAATTTTGTTTCTGGTGTCCTTTGACAGCTCTTTGGTCTTGGCCATAATGGAGTTTGGAGTGTGACTGTTTGAGGTTGTGGACAGGTGCCATTAATACAGGTAACGAGTGGAGGACAGAGGAGCCTCTTAAAGAAGAAGTTACAGGTCTGTGAGAGCCAGAAATCTTGCTTGTTTGTAGGTGACCAAATACTTATTTTCCACCATAATTTGCAAATAAATTCATTAAAAATCCTACAATGTGATTTTCTGGATTTTTTTCTCAATTTGTCTGTCATAGTTGACGTGTACCTATGATGAAAATTACAGGCCTCTCTCATCTTTTTAAGTGGGAGAACTTGCACAATTGGTGGCTGACTAAATACTTTTTTCCCCCACTGTAGTTGTTTCATGATCAAATACACTGTAAAAGACTCTGAAAACGTCTTTGTTTTTCTCTTGTTGTCTGTGTTTGTAAAACAGAGATGATCTATACAGAGTGGAGCTGGACAATATGTCAGGGGATGAAATGTTCTACAGCAAGGTGAGACAGGCAGACAGACAAACACACACACACAAACACTAAGTGTTTGACCTCACTGATATAACACACACCTCTGATTAAATCAGATCACAGTATAATGGTAACCCTCTGGTCATGTTATTTTGTGTTCCTCTGCTAGAAGCGGACGTGGGAATCCAATAAGAACGACATTCGAGTCTGCAGGATGAAGGGCAAACATGAGGTTAGTTCCCATCTCTAGCCCAGAGGGCAGCGTATGTCAGTGGTAACTCACAGAGAAACTCTCTCTAGGCTACAGTGTGTTGTTGGCGGTGCTGTGGGGTTATCTATTCTAGTGTTCCCAATGACATGTTGTCCTCCAGTGAAAATGTGATACCTGCAACTGATCTGAGTGATATGAGTAATATGGGGTGATACGATCAGTGAATAATGGAGGCCTAAGAGATAAAGGAGAGAGGGTGAGGGGGAAAAGAGAAGAAGACAGGGAGAGAGTGAGGGGGATGAGAAGAAGACAGAGAGAGAGTGAGGGGGAAGAGAAGAAGACAGAGAGAGAGTGAGGGGGAAGAGAAGAAGACAGAGAGAGAGTGAGGGGGAAGAGAAGAAGACAGAGAGAGAGTGAGGGGGAAAGAGAAGAAGACAGAGAGAGAGTGAGGGGGAAGAGAAGAAGACAGAGAGAGAGTGAGGGGGAAGAGAAGAAGACAGAGAGAGAGTGAGGGGGAAGAGAAGAAGACAGAGAGAGAGTGAGGGGGAAGAGAAGAAGACAGAGAGAGTGAAGGGGAAGAGAAGAAGACAGAGAGAGAGTGAGGGGGAAGAAAGAAGACAGAGAGAGAGTGAGGGGGAAGAGAAGAAGACAGAGAGAGAGAGTGAGGGGGAAGAGAAGAAGACAGAGAGAGAGTGAGGGAAGAGAAGAAGACAGAGAGAGAGTGAGGGGGAAGAGAAGAAGACAGAGAGAGAGTGAGGGGGGATGAGAAGAAGACAGAGAGAGAGTGAGGGGGAAGAGAAGAAGACAGAGAGAGAGAGTGATGGGGAAGAGAAGAAGACAGAGAGAGAGTGAGGGGGAAGAGAAGAAGACAGAGAGAGAGTGAGGGGGAAGAGAAGAAGACAGAGAGAGAGTGAGGGGGAAGAGAAGAAGACAGAGAGAGAGTGAGGGGAAGAGAAGAAGACAGGGAGAGAGTGAGGGGGAAGAGAAGAAGACAGAGAGAGAGTGAGGGGGAAGAGAAGAAGACAGAGAGAGAGTGAGGGGGAAGAGAAGAAGACAGAGAGAGAGTGAGGGGGAAGAGAAGAAGACAGAGAGAGAGTGAGGGGGAAGAGAAGAAGACAGAGAGAGAGTGAGGGGAAGAGAAGAAGACAGAGAGAGAGTGAGGGGGAAGAGAAGAAGACAGAGAGAGTGAGGGTGAAGAGAAGAAGACAGAGAGAGAGTGAGGGGGAAGAGAAGAAGACAGAGAGAGAGTGAGGGGGAAGAGAAGAAGACAGAGAGAGAGTGAGGGGGAAGAGAAGAAGTGGGGGAGGAGGAGAGAGAGAATGGGGGAAGGAGAAAAGACAGGCGAGAGAGGGAGAGCGATAATGAGATAGCGGTGTCACACAGCCCTGGGGGAGACCATGGAAATCAGGATGGGAGAGAGGGAGGGATAGGGAGAGAGAGAGAGAGAGAGAGAGAGAGAGAGAGAGAGAGAGAGAGAGAGAGAGAGAGAGAGAGAGAGAGAGAGAGAGAGAGAGAGATCAGTGGAGTAACCACTTGAGATATATAAATAGAGGAGGTAGAAGACCACACAGTCACAGATAAAAGGAGAGATAGAGAGACAGAGTGGAGGTAAAGAGGAAGAGCGTGGGAGAGAGAAAGAAGTGTGTGACATTAAGGTAGACAGATGAAAGGAGACAGGGAAAGAAAGAAAAAGAGAGAATAACAACATCAAAGGTGTGAGACATCAAAAATGGAGAGAGAGAGAGAGAGAGAGAGAGAGAGTGAGAGAGACTAGAACATGTAGAGATTCTACTAGCTCACATGATGAATCCCATGGGAACTCATAAAGAGGGAATGTTGTGGTGAGTCATGCTAGAAGACATGTAGAGTTATACAGTACCTCCCTTTTAAAACACAGAGATACAGCTGAACAGTGTGTTGTGTGTAAGGGGTATAAAATATATTTAGGGCCGGTATAATTTCCTTAAGGCTTTCCTGAGTGGTTGTTTTCACTTAAGCCATCGCTTAGTTCAGCCCAGCTCAGCATATTCCAGCCATGAAGTTAACCAGACCAGTTCTGTAGCCTGTGTAACGGGGGTCAGTGTGCTGCTAACAGCTTAGATTGCCCCATACTGGGCTCCAACCAGTTATCCTCTGCTTCGTAACACACGTGACCGCCCTCCTTGACAACGTGCAAACTGATTGAGCCATTCAAAAGGTACCCTTTGGATAGCTCAAATGACGACAATTCAAGCTAGCTGTGGAGTGAGCTTTCGGTACGTTCTTAACTCTGTTACATGTAGGTACACTAAGGAGTATTTATGCACTACTTTTGTCATATGGATTTGATATTAAACTAATTTCTCTGCCTAACCCTTTGAGGAGTGGGTTTGAAAGACAAACACACTTGTATACACACACACACACACACACACATACACACACACTCACACTTACAGTACTCCTCTGACATCATTTCTCATCCTTTCTTATCTCTTTCTTCAGGAGGAGTGTCGTAACTTCATCAAGGTGTTGTTGAGTCAACATGGAGGACTGTTTGTGTGTGGAACCAATGCCTTCAACCCTTTGTGTGCCAACTACACTGTGAGAATCTGTCTATTCAATTCAATCCAATGAAGCTTTATTGGCATGTGTGTGCGTGTTCATATGGACAATTGTGTGTGTTACAGAGAGACTCTTTGGAGATGGTGGGAGAAACGTTCAGTGGGATGGCTCGGTGCCCTTATGACCCCAGACACGCCAACGTGGCTCTGTTCGCAGGTACAGTAGTTTCTCTCTTTCTTTCTTTTTAACTTTCATTCTTTTTCAAAATAATAACGAAGTAATGACATAGGTATTTTTACTAGGACTGTAATATTCAGAGGAAATCATTCAGATGAAGAATCAATCTAGAGTCTAGATTGGAGCGGTAAGGAGGAACTTGACTGTGCTTGTACTCATGATAAATACATGTTTTTTGTGTTCTCTCTCTCTCTCTCTCTCTCTCTCTCTCTCTCTCTCTCTCTCTCTCTCTCTCTCTCTCTCTCTCTCTCTCTCTCTCTCTCTGTCTCTCTCTGTCTCTCTCTCTCTCTCTCTCTCTCTCTCTCTCTCTCTCTCTCTCTCTCTCTCTCTCTCTGTCTCTCTCTCTCTCACTCGCTGTGTGTCTCTCTCTCTCTCTCTCTCTCGTCTCTCTCTCTCTCTCTCTCTCTCTCTCTCTCTCTCTCTCTCTCTCTCTCTCTCTCTCTCTCTCTCTCTCTGTCTCTTTTTCTGTCTCTCTCTCTCTCTCTCTCTCTCTCTCTCTCTCTCTCTCTCTCTCTCTCTCTCTCTCTCTCTTGTCTATCTCTCTCTCTCTCTCTGTCTATCTCTATCTCTTATCTCTATCTCGCGCTGTCTCTCTCTGTCTCTCTCTCTTTCTCTCTCTCAGAGGGCAGTCTCTTCACTGGTACTGTAACAGACTTCCTGGCGATTGATGCTGTGATCTATCGTAGCCTAGGCGTCAGCCCCGCTCTCCGCACTGTCAAACACGACTCCAAATGGTTCAGAGGTACACTGAGATGAAGTGCTTGCATGTGAGTGAATGGGCCAAACACTTCTTCACAGGTGAAGAACTCCCAATGTTTCCTTAGATCACATAAACACTGCGGGCTAACCCAAACCTTTCCTACCTAAATCCTTATATCCTAGGAGTGGATACATAAAAGCGGTATGGACTAGCTATACTTCAGCCGTGGGCAAATTGTTTCTTGAGCGGATGGTCGAGGGGTCAGATTGCAAATTCACCACAAGAGGCCAAATATGTATTTCTTTTATTTTTTATTGTTATTTGTTTTATTGATCTATTTTTTACTTAACACTTTTTTTTATTTTCTTAAAACTGCATTGTTTGTTAAGGGCTTGTAAGTAAGCCTTTCACTGTAAGGTCTACACCTGTTGTATTTGGCGCGTGTGGCAAATACAATTTGATTTGATTTGATTTGAAACATATATAATTTCTGACAAAAACAAAATATTTCAAACCTTGCTTAAATACAGTGCCTTCAGAAAGTATTCACACCCCTTGACTTATTCCACATTTTGTTGTGTTACAGCCCTGAATTCAAAATACACACAATACCCCATAATTACAAAGTGAAAACATTATTGAAAATTAAATACAGAAATATCTCATTTACATAAGTATTCACACCCCTGAATCAATACTTTGTAGAAGCACCTTTGGCAGAGATTATAGCTGTGAGTCTTTCTGGGTAAATCTCTAAGAGCTTTCCACACCTGGATTGTGCAACATTTGCCAATTATTAATTTCACAATTCCTAAAGCTCTGTCAAATTGGTTGTTGATCATTGCTAGACAACCATTTTCAGGTCTTGCCATAGATTTTCAAGCAGATTTAAGTCTAAACTGTAACTCTACCACTCAGGAATATTCAGTGTCTTCTTGGTAAACAACTCCAGTGTAGATTTCGCCTTGAGTTTTAGGTTATTGTCCTGCTGAAAGGTGAATTCATCTCCCAGTGTCTGGAGGAAAGAAGACTGAAGCAGGTTTTCATCTAGGATTTGCCCCAACATAACACTTTGTATTCAGGACAAAAAGCTAACTGCTTTGTCACATTTTTTGAATTATTACTTTAGAGACTTGTCGAAAACAGGATGCATGTTTTGGAATGTTTGCATTCTGTACAGGATTCCTTCTTTTCACTCTGTCATTTAGGTTAGTATTGTGGAGTAACTACAATGTTGTTGATCCATCCTCAGTTTTCTCTTATCACAGCCATTAAACTCTGTAACTGTTTTAAAGTCACCACTGGCCTCATGATGAAATCCCTAAGTGGTTTCCTTCCTCTCCGGCAACTGAGCTAGGAAGGACGGCTGAATCTTTGTAGTGACTGGGTGTATTGATACACCATCCAAAGTGTAATTAATAACTTCACCATGCTCAAAGGAAAATTCAATGTCTGCTTTTTTATTTTTACCCATCTACCAATAGCTGCCCTTCTTTGCGAGGCATTGGAAAACCTCCCTGGTCTTTGTGGTTGAATCTGTGTTTGAAATTCACTGCTCAACTGAGGAGTACAGAGATGAGGCAATCATTCAAAAATCATCTTAAACACCATTCTTGGGATTAAAGTGATTTTGCTATTCATTGTAAATGTTTGTAGGCCTATGTAGCCAAATTGTATCTACGATCGTATGCTATCCATTCATGCTTTTTTAAATGTTCTATTTATATCTGTAAATTAACCAATGATATCAAGCCACAACCGGCCATGATTACAGACACCTGTGTGCGTCCTTTGACACTATATAAACTAGTGACCCACAGTGTTTGTCATTATAACCTGATGAAGACAGCTTGTCTGTTGAAACGTTGGTTATTAGGTTATTAAATGATTGCATCTGAGCTCTTAGAGTGAGACTCTCCTTTTCTTTTTCAAACACTATTATTGCACACAGAGTGAGTCCATGCAGTTTATTATGTGACTTGTTAAGCACATTTTTACTCCTGAACTTATTTAGGCTTGCCATTACAAAGGGATTGAATACTTATTGACTCAAGACATTTCAGCTTTTCATTTAATTTCATAATTCATTTTTTTAAATGTATGAAAACATGATTCCACTTTGACATTATGGGGTATTGTGTGTAGGCCAGTGACAAAACATATCTACATGTAATCCATTTTGAATTCAGGCTGTAACACAACAACATGAGGAAAAAGTCAAGGGGTGTGAATACTTTCTGAAGGAACTGTACTGTATGTCTCTCTTTATTATGTGTGGGAATACATGGGAACAGATTTCCTAAATTAAAATCACTTGGAACTCATTTCCTGGTGTTTTTACACTCTTTTGTGTCCAACAATGAAAATGTTATAAATACATTTAAAAAAGAAACCTGTTTTTTTTGCTAAGAAAACTTTGGGTGGGGGGGGGGGCAAATAAAACCATCTGACCCGCCAGTTTGGGGAACCCTGCTGTAGGTGCCAGGTTAGATGTCCTGCTTTCTGTCAAATCAGAGAGGACCAGACCAACGGATCTAGGAGATGAAATCCCCTTCAGAGTAAAACATAGTGTGGAATCCTGGAGGTCAGAGGCAGAGACAGAGATGAATAAATAACTGCTCTGTCCTTGGTACTGATGACAAATTAAACAGGACATGAATGCTTAATGGCTGACCCCAGAGAGCGACGGCCATATTGATGTGCTGCTTGTTGGTACAGAGGAATGTCAGAGTGTGTATTGGCAGTAAATACAGAGCTGTGTGTGTGCTCTCCCTGAGGGGTTCATCTGTAGTATGTGTGGAAGGGGTGAAGGGGTGAAGGGGTGTGTGTGTCTGTGTCTGTGTGCAACGGTGTGTGCGTGCGTGTGTGCGTGCGTGTGTGTATGTGTGTGTAACGGCATATCCCTGTTCTCTCTCTCTCAGAGCCCTTCTTTGTGAGTGCAGTTGAGTGGGGGCCTCACATCTACTTCTTCTTCAGAGAAATGGCCATGGAGTTCCATCACCTGGAGAAGGTACACACACACACACAATAACACACACACACACACAGTATTGTACAGCTAACCTTGTGGGGACACACAATTCAGTCCTATTCAAAATCCTATTTTCCCTAACCCTAAACCTAACCCTAGCTCTTAACCCTAACCCTAAACCTAACCCTAACTCTAACCCTAACCCTAAACCTAACCCTAGCTCCTAACCCTAACCCTAAACCTAACCCTAGCTCCTAACCCTAACCCTAAACATAACCCTAACTCTAACCCTAACCCTAACCCTAAACCTAACCCTAGCTCCTAACCCTAACACTAAACCTAACCCTAACTCTAACCCTAACCCTAAACCTAACCCTAGCTCCTAACCCTAACCCTAAACCTAACCCTAGCTCTTAACCCTAACCCTAAAACTAACCCTAGCTCCTAACCCTAACCCTTAATGTAATCTAACCCTAACACTAATTCTAACCTTAACCCTAAACCCCCTAGAAATAGCATTTGACCTAGTGGGGACTAACAAAATGTCTCCAGTTGGTCAAATTTTTGTTCGTTTACTATTCTTGTGGGGACCAGAAGAATAGTAAACACGTCCAGACACACACACACACACACACACACACGGAATTGCACCTACTTGGGATAAGGTGGACAGAATCCATGGGATTTGTACATTATACAGTGAATTGCCTCTTATTCTTTATAAAGCTTTGACTCTCTTTGTGTGTGCAGGTGATGGTATCTCGTGTGGCGCGGGTGTGTAAGGGGGACCTGGGGGGCTCTCAGAGGGTGTTGGAGAAACAGTGGACATCGTTCCTGAAGGCCAGACTGAACTGTTCTGTCCCAGGAGACTCCCACTTCTATTTCAACCTACTCCACGCCACCAGCCCCATACTCAACATGAACGGCAGAGACGTCATACTAGGACTGTTCTCTACACCGCCCAACAGGTACACACACACGTGTACACACACACACAATCATGCATGAATGCACCCCCCATTTTCTGACACATATTTAATAATCTTTCCCCCTTTAAACCTGTCCTTCCTTTCTCTTATTCTCTCTCTCTCTCTCTCTCTCTCTCTCTCTCTCTCTCTCTCTCTCTCTCTCCCTCTCTCCCTCTCTCTCTCACTCTCTCTCTCTCTCTCTCTCTCTCTCTCTCTCTCTCTCTCTCTCTCTCTCTCTCTCTCTCTCTCTCTCTCTCTCTCTCTCTCTCTCTCTCTCTCTCTCTCTCTCTCTCTCTCTCTCTCTCTCTCTCTCTCTCTCTCTCTCTCTCTCCCTCTCTCTCTCATCTCTCTCTCTCTCTCTCTCTCTCTCTCTCTTCTCTTCTCTCTCTCTCTCTCTCTCTCTCTCTCTCTCTCTCTCTCTCTCTCTCTCTCTCTCTCTCTCTCTCTCTCTCTCTCTCCCCATCTATCCCTCTCAGTATCCCGGGGTCTGCAGTGTGTGTGTTTGACATGCAGCAGTTGGCCAGGGTGTTTGAGGGAAGATTCAAGGAGCAGAAATCTCCAGAATCCATCTGGACGCCCGTGCCTGACGAACTTGTGCCCAAACCCAGGTATGCAGTACATTTGACTTGTACTGATATTGATTGTATAACTGATTGTTTCTTCATACCCTTGCCCCTGATTCAGATTCTTTTTTTGACCGTCTCCTCTCTCTGTAGGCCGGGTGGCTGTGCTGTGCAGGTGCAGGGGTCTCCGTTCAGCTCGTCTAAATCTCTGCCGGATGAAGTGCTGAACTTTGTAAAGACTCATCCCCTGATGGACGAGACCATACCCTTGGTTGGGCACAGACCTTGGGTCATCAAGACTATGGGCAGGTATGGCTAAGGATACAAATGGTTTGCCATTGATTGTTCACTCTGAAATCAATGTTTGCCCTATGTTCTGAAATTGAGCTCTCCCCTCTCACTCCCCCCCTCTCTCCATTTCCCTCTCCCTCCCTCTCTTTCTCTCTCTCGCTCTCTCCCTCTCTATTTCTCTCTCTCCCTCCATCTCGCTCTCCAGGTACCAGTTGACAGCAATGGTGGTGGACACAGAGGCTGGTCCCCATAGGAACCGTACAGTGTTGTTCCTGGGCTCCACGCGAGGGACCGTCCTGAAATTCCTCATCCTCCCCAGCGGAGAAAACTCTCCCACACACAGCAATGTGTTTCTGGAGGAGGTGGAGGGATTCAACCCTGAGAAGTGAGTACAGGAAGGGAGTTTGGCCACGATCCCTTGTATTCGCTGCAGTCCAGTGTTTTGTCAGGAGGAGATTAACTGTTCTACTCACAATGATTGTTGCTGCATTGTTTTCAAGATATCTCTTTTTGCAAAGGCAGTGATTGCCCTGATGTGAATCCCTACATTTCTCTGTTGTAACAATAGAAATCAATGAAAATAATTTTCTATTTCTCTGTCTCTCTGTATCTGTCTCTCTCTCTCTCTCTCTCTCTCTCTCTCTCTCTCTCTCTCTCTCTCCTCTCTCTCTCTCTCTCTCTCTCTCTCTCTCCTGTCTCTCTCTCCTTCCATCCCTCTCTCTCTCTCCACCGCTCCCTCCATCCCTCTCTCTCCCTCTCTCCATCCCTCTCTCTATCTCTCCCTCCCTATCTCTCCCTCCCTACTCTCTCCCTCCCTCCCTCCCTCCTTCCCTCCCTCTCTATATCTATCCCTCCCTCCCTCCCTCCCTCCCTCCCTCCCTCCCTCCCTATCTCCTCCTCCTATCATCCTTCCCCTCTATCTCTCTCCATCCCTCCCTCTCTCCCTCCCTCCCTCTCTCCTTACCTCTCTCCTCCATCTCTCCCTCCCTATCTCCCTATCTCCCTTTTTCTCCCTCCCTCCCTCCCTCCTTCCTTTTCCCCCTCCTCCCTCCCTCCCTCCCTCCCTCTATCCCTCCCTCAATCCCTCCCTCTCTCCTTCCCTCCCTCCATCCCTCCCTCTCTATCTCTCTCTCCATCCCTTGCTCGTTCTCTACCTCCCTCCCTCCCTCTCTCCCTCCCTCTCTCCCTCTATCTATCCCTCCATCTCACTATCTCTCCATCTCTCCCTCCACCTATCTCTCTCTCTCTCTCTCTCTCTCTCTCTCGCTCTCTCCCTCCTTCACTCCCTCCCTCCATCCATCCCCCCTTCCTCTCTCTAACTCTCCTCCCTCCCTCCCTCCCTCCCTCCCTATCTCTCACTCCCTCCCCATCTCTCCCTCCCTATCTCCCTCCCTCTCTCTCTCCCTCCCTCCCTCCCTCTCTCCTTTCCTCTCCCTCCCTCTCTCTACCCTCCCTCTCTCTACCCTCCCTCCCTATCTCCCTCTCTCTCTCCCTCCCTCTCTCTCTCCCCCTCCCTCCCTCCCTCCCTCCCTCCCTCCCTCCCTCTCTCCCTCTATATCTCCCTCCCTCTCTCCTTCCCTCTCCCTCTATCTCTCCCTCCCCCCATCTCTCCCCCTCCCGCCCTCTCTCCCTCCCCCCATCTCTCCCTCCTCCTATATCTCCCTCCCCCATCTCTCCCTCCCGCCCTCTCTCCCTCCCCCCATCTCTCCCTCCTCCTATATCCCTCCCTCCCTCCCTCCCTCCCTCCCTCCCTCCCTCCCTCCCTCCCTCCCTCCTTCCTTCCTTCCTTCTTCCTTCCTTCCTTCCTTCCTTCCTTCCTTCCTTCCTTCCTTCCTTCCTTCCTTCCTCCCTCCCTCCCTCCCTCCCTCCCTACCTCCCCTCTATCTCTAGGTGTGGAGAGGACTCTGTCCAGGCTAGACAGTTGTTGTTTCTGTCTCTGGATCGTCCCAGTCACACTCTGCTGCTGGCCTTCCCCTCCTGTCTGGTCAGACTGCCCACAGCACGCTGCCACCTACACTCACGCTGCATGAAGTGAGTAAGACACACACACACAGACCATCTCAACCATCTCCATCAGGCTGATCAGATCTCCATGTGTGTGTATAGGAGCTGTCTGACCTCCAGAGACCCCTACTGTGGCTGGACCAGAGGCAGCACCTGCTCCTTCCTCAGACCAGGCACACGGTGAGACAGCTCCCCATAGCTTTATCCAATTGATTGTGTGTTCATCTGTAGATGTCAGTCTGATAATCTGTTATGTTTATTATATTACAGGCTTCCTTTTCAACAAGACAATGAGTATGGCAACTTCTCCCATCTTGGAGACTGTGATGGTAGGTATCTTGCCTTTACCATGTAGCTCTGTGGTACTATCTGTTCTTTCTTTCACTCAGTTCATGTTCCACCTAGTGGCATAATCATGCATTACAAGAGTTTGCTACACAGATGTTAAAGGGAAATTTCAAAATGTTTCAACTTCATATTCATCATCTCCAGCACCATCCCAACATCAACATATGTGAAAATGGCTCGTTTCTATGTTTTGTAGTAAAAAGATAGAGGAAGATAAGTGTTTCCAATGACATCATCAACCAATTAGTAGGTAATGCCTACTCATAATTGGTTAAAATGACACGATGCACACCAATGATGTCATTGGGAACACTTATCTTCCTCTGTCTTTTTTACTACAAAACCTAGAAATGCACAATTTTCACATATGTTGAAGTTGGGGGGGTGCTGGAGATGATGAATATGAAGTTAGGGGGGTGCTGGAGATGATGAATATGAAGATGGGGTGGTGCTGGAGATGATGAATATGAAGTTGGGGGGGTGCTGGAGATGATGAATATGAAGATGGGGGGTTGCTGGAGATGATGATAATGAAGTTGGGGGGGTGCTGGAGATGATGAATATGAAGATGGGGGGGGTGCTGGAGATGATGAATATGAAGTTGGGGGGTGCTGGAGATGATGAATATGAAGATGGGGGGTGCTGGAGATGATGAATATGAAGTTGGGGGGTGCTGGAGATGAGGAATATGAAGCTGAAAACATTTGAAATGTCCCTTTAATGCACATTGAACAAATTCAAATGCTGAGGTAAAGGAATGTCTATGGCAACATATGCAATTCAAATGTTTGTTTTTGCAAGGTACATTTTTTCTTTGTCATGGCATCAATTAAAAACCCAATCACATCCCTAATGCACATAACATCACAATAATTCTACATACCGTTCATATACAGTTGAAGTCGGAAGTTTACATACACCTTAGCCAAATATATTTAAACCCAGTTTTTCACAATTCCTGACATTTAATCCTAGTAAAAATTCCCTGTCTTAGGTCAGTTAGGATCACCACTTTATTTTAAGAATGTGAAATGTCAGTATAATAGTAGAGAGAACGATTTATTTCAGCTTTTATGTCTTTCCTCACATTCCCAGTGGGTCAGAAGTTTACATACACTCAATTAGTATTTGGTAGCATTGCCTTTAAATTGTTTAACTTGGGTCAAACGTTTCGGGTAGCCTTCCACAAGCTTCCCATAATAAGTTGGGTGAATTTTCTGATAGAGCTGGTGTAACTGAGTCAGGTTTGTAGGCCTCCTTGCTCGCACACGCTTTTTCAGTTCTGCCCACAAATTTTCTATAGGATTGAGGTCAGGGCTTTGTGATGGCCACTCCAATACCTTGACTTTGTTGTCCTTAAGCTATTTTGCCACAACTTTGGAAGTATGCTTGGGGTCATTGTCCATTTGGAAGACCCATTTGCGACCAAGCTTTAACTTCCTGACTGATGTCTTGAGATGTTGCTTCAATATATCCACATAATTTTCCCTTCCTCATGATGCCATCTATTTTGTGAAGTGCACCAGTCCCTCCTGCAGCAAAGCAACCCCCACAGCATGATGCTGCCACCCCGTGCTTCACGGTTGGGATGGTGTTCTTCGGCTTGCAAGCCTTCCCCTTTTTCCTCCAAACATAACGATGGTCATTATGGCCAAACAGTTCTATTTTTGTTTAATCAGACCAGAGGATATTTATCCAAAAAGTACGATCTTTGTCCCCATGTGCAGTTGCAAACCGTAATCTTGCTTTTTTATGGCGGTTTTGGAGCAGTGGCTTCTTCCTTGCTGAGCAGCCTTTCAGTTTATGTCGATATAGGACTCGTTTTACTGTGGATATAGATACTTTTGTACCTGTTTCCTCCAGCATCTTCACAAGGTCCTTTGCTGTTGTTCTGGGATTGATTTGCACTTGTCACACCAAAGTACGTTCATCTCTAGGAGACAGAACGCGTCTCCTTCCTGAGCGGTATGACGGCTGTGTGGTCCCATGGTATTTATACATGCGTACTATTGTTTGTACAGATGAACTTTTGGAAATTGCTCCCAAGGATGAACCAGACTTGTGGAGGTCTACCATTTTTTTTTTGAGGTCTTAGCTGATTTCTTTTGATTTTCCCATGATGTCAAGCAAAGAGGCACTGAGTTTGAAGGTAGGCCTTTAAATACATCCACAGGTACACCTCCGATTTACTCAAATTATGTGAATTAGCCTATCAGAAGCTTCTAAAGCCATGACATCATTTTCTGGAATTTTCCAAGCTGTTTAAAGGCACAGTCAACTTAGTGTATGTAAACTTCTGACCCACTGGAATTGTGATACAGTGAATTATAAGTGAAATAATCTGTCTGTAAACAATTGTTGGAAAAGTTACTTGTGTCATGCACAAAGTAGATGTCCTAACCGACATTCCAAAACTATAGTTTGTTAACAAGAAATTTGTGGAGTGGTTGAAAAACGAGTTTTAATGACTCCAACCTAAGTGTATGTACATTTCCGACTTCAACTGTATATTGTATGTTTGTGTTTATGTGTGTATTGTATTTGCATTTACAATGGTGACAGAAAATTGCCATGTTTTTCTGTCCGTCAGTAATGTGATTAGCTAGTGTGAAATGTCAGGGCTTTGAATTCCCTCTCCTAATATTAGTGTCTGTCAGAAGCCTCCCAGCATGACAGCTTTTAATTGGCTGACTGCTTCAATAAATGCATTTTGATTGGTTGACAGAGGAGCGAATGTCTTGATCATTGAAGTAAAGCCTACAGGACTGAGACTTATTCTGAGACAGTGTTCTGCTGTCAACGACTGTCTGCCTCAGTTTGACAAGTACTTGCCAGAAAAATATGTACAAAAGGAAAAATGAGGACAAGCAGTGCTCAAAGCTGAGATTCTGAGAACGTCTTCAACTTTGATACATTTCTGGGCTCCTAACAAACACATCTAAAATCTGTCTCTGTGTCAATTAGGATGTCTCTGCTTTTCATCAGCAAACTGTTCCAGGACCTGCAATCTGTTCCAACTCCAATTATACACTGCAATCTCATCTGTTTTATCGCAGATCTATAATCTGGGGAGCGTTCTGATTCCATAACATACATTACAATCTCATCTATTTTATAGAACCTACAATCTGTTCCAAACTCCAAAGTCCATATTATCGCAATCCCATCTATACTATCTATCATAAATCTATAACCTATAACCTGCAATTAATACATTCCTTTGCCAGAACATTGCAATCTCATTTGTTATTTATCACTCTAGAACCTGACCTGTTACAGTTCCAGAACTTTAGCTTTCTCACCCGGATATAGGCCAGTTTACTGCAGAGTCAGCCTGTTCCATGGGGAGTGGTGAAAGCACAGAGCCAGAACCAGAACTAGGTCCAGGGCCTGGCAGACATTTTCTGTGTCTGTGCAGATGGGCGTGATTAGAGCGGTGGAAATATTTACTGAAATAAATGACGTGTTTTAGGGAGAAACTCACTGGCCTGCCCAGAGCTCCTGATTACAGAATGGGAACTCTGAGAAGTTTAGTGTCTTCCCCTTTTTACTGATGACAAGTGCAGCTTTCAGCCCAGTTGAGTGGGCTGTACTCCAGCCAGAACAGTACCCTAGCCAGCAGAACCCCAAGGCTGTGCTGGAGAAAACAGAAAAGGAGATGCTTATCTTCTGCCATTATAAAATGTTATGGTAGATTACGGTAATACAGAATAAGATTATGCTCTTGGATAATACAATATAGGAATATAATCTTTGAGATCAGGCAAATAATGTTTAGTTACTTAAGGATAAAACATCTAAAAATTACAATAACAAAAGTGGAGAGATTTATAAAGGAGAATGAATACACGGAGGTAGAGGAGAGTGAAGGAATGAGATAATCGGTTTACGCTGTAATATTGAGCGTTTTTATATTCTCTCTTGCCATTAGCCTTATCTCTCGGGGATAGATGCACATAACGGAAATGGTAGTAGCATCTGTCATCAGACTGTGGGATACAACGACTAACAAGGAACTTTGTTCCGGTACGCTGATTTTTCATCACTGATCATTTGGACAAATCACGATTTCGCAGGTGCTCACATCTTTGGAATTTCCAAAGGGGAGGTGACATTTGGCCCACAGCTTGGCCGAAACTGGCTGAGAGATTTCATTGAGAGGGGTGGAGACTTATCTATTCTCGTTAGAACATTTTCTAACACATCTCCCCCAAGAACTTAATTGAGCATCTGATGCAATTACACAAGATTTTAGTTCTAAGTGTCCGGGATGAACCTTATGATTCCTTTCTCTTGGCTCATCTCTCTCCTCCAGGTGTCATACAGCAGAGTCTGCTGATCGAGCCGGAGAGCCTGGTCTCCATCAACCTGCTGGTGGCGTCTGCAGTCTCAGCCTTCACCATCGGTGCGGCGCTCTCGGGCCTGGCTGTCTGCTGGATTATGGCCCACAAGCCCGGAAACCGTCGCCATGGCAACAACACCCCCAGTCCACCATCCAGCGCCAGGAGAGGGGGGATATTGACATCAGGAGGAGGGATGGGGGGATCGGTCCTCAGTGTGACCCGTCAGGGAGGAGGGGATAGACCCTGCTCTCAGGGCGGCGAGACACTGTTTGTGATGCCCAACGGCTGGGGGAAGTCAGGGGAGCTGGACCCAGGGTTCCTGCCTACTCCGGAGCACACGCCCCAGCAGAAAAGACGCGGGCTCAGGCTGTCTGATTCTGGATCAGGGGGGTGGGATAACAGTCAGACCTACCTGGGAGGGAGTACCATGGGGCTGGCGTCTCCCTGCCCTCTCCCTTGTCCCCCACACCCCTCCACCGCTGTCTACCTGACCACCAGACTATTCCAGGGGGGAGGAGGAGGGAGGCACGGGGGTGAGGAGCGAGGAAGAGGAGGGGAGACGCCTCGCCAGCACTATGTGTGCCTGAGCAAGCCCCGGGGGGAGAAGGGCAGGAGTGGGACACCAAAGTCGGCACTTCGTAAGTCGGCAGGGGAGTACGTGTACCCCATGACCCCCCAGGACTCTCCGGATAGGAGGAGGGTGGTGTCAGCCCCCAGCGCCCCTATGGAGTTTGGGGAACCCCTGCCAATCCGCTGGCCTCCCCAGGAAGGCTACATCCTCAGCAGCCAGGGCATGGTCCCTGTACCTCCATCCTCTATGCCCCTCCCCAACGGCCAGCAGTACGTGGCCCAGCACCACACCCCCGGGCCGGGCAGGGCTCAGCTGAGAGGGGCCCTGGGGAGAGGGAGAGCTGGGGGAGCTGGTGGATCTCAGCCAGCTGCTGAGTAAGAAGAGTGCCAATGAGAGGACTCACAACGGGCAGTGAGAAAGCAGGAAAACCATATGTCTCTTTCTACATCTTTCACTTTATCTCTGTTCTACCTTTCCTCTCCCTCCCTCTCTCTTTCTCTCTGACCCTCTTTCTCTGTCATTGTCATTCAGTCCTCCTGATATCTCTGTATCACTCTGGCGGACTCCTGAGGCTGTTCTCTCTGGCAGACTCCTGAGGCTGTTCTCTCTCTGTGACTGGTTGATGCTGCTGTCACTCAGACCCTGCTTGGCTGTGATTGGCCAGTGAAAGTGAGGTTGTTGCTGTGTCTGCATTGCAGAGCTGCCTCTCCCCCTCTGGCTGCTTAGAGAGGGGAGAGAGAGGAGGAGCGAGAGATAGAGGGATTGAAAGAGTTTGCTAGACAGCGGAATTATTTCAAAATAACATGTTAAGAGAGAACCATAAATAGGAAGCAACATGCAAAGAGACCCAGAGACAGACACTTGGTGACAGCCTTCCCTGTGCAGCAAACAGGGCAACAAGGACTGACCTAACAACATTGCCACAGAGCCCACTGTCAGGTGTCAGAAGACGAGACCCAGTGGACATCACCCTACACAATGTACTCTGTCCACCTTCCAGTGCAGACTGAGTGGCACTCTCTGGCAATAAGACAATGGAGGACACTGAAACATGAATTGTAAACATATTACTTTTAAGCATCTTGCTGCGGGTGAATGAAACAGACACCCCACTGGGCACATACGTCAGTTCAACGTCTAGTTTTGATTTACAGTTGACAAGTCAACCAAAAATGTGATTTGATTTGTAATAACGTGAATTGAATGTGAAATCAACAAAAAAATGTCACCATGTCATTGGATTTAGGTAAAAATACGAAATGCCCTTACGTTGATTACTTTTTTAGTCCACGTTGATTCAATGTCATTACATAGATTTTGGGGGTTGAAATGACGTGGAAACAATGTTGATTCAACCAGTTTTTGCCAAGTGGGACTGTTCAGTCTCAGTGACACTGAGGTCATTCTGACTCTGACTCTGAACGTGACGAGAATATCTGATGAAGAGTGTTGAAAGGAAGCGGCAATGAAGATTGAATAACCTGCCCTCCAGCAGCCTCCCGGACACACACATACACACACACACACACACACACACACAACACACATACACACACACACACACACACACACACACACACACACACACACATACGCACACACACACACACACACACACACACACACACACACACACACACACACACACACAGATTTACAGGTCAGTTTTAATAAACTCACCCTGCAGGGGACCAGTCCTTGGTATCGTGGTCAGGGAGCCATTGATTCCCAGTGTATGTGGAGGAGAGAGGGCCATACAGTACTGCTCCTAACCTGTCTCACTGGGCCGTACAGTACTGCTCCTAACCTGTCTCACTGGGCCGTACAGTACTGCTCCTAACCTGTCTCACTGGGCCGTACAGTACTGCTCCTAACCTGTCTCACTGGGCTGTACAGTACTGCTCCTAACCTGTCTCACTGGGCCGTACAGTACTGCTCCTAACCTGTCTCACTGGGCCGTACAGTACTGCTCCTAACCTGTCTCACTGGGCCGTACTCTCAGTACTGCTCCTAACCTGTCTCACTAGGCCGTACAGTACTGCTCCTAACCTGTCTCACTGGGCCGTACAGTATTGCTCCTAACCTGTCTCACTGCGACCATGGGACTATAACTCACTCACTGGGCTGAAGGAGAGTCAGACTGGAATGTCAGCACTATTTCTGCCAGCCAGGCATTCTCTCTAATGACATAGCACCATTTCATCCAGCCATCCGTCCACTCCTTCATTTCATCCCACCATCCATCCACTCCTTCATTTCATCCCTCCATCCATCCACTCCTTCATTTCATCACTCCATCTGTCCACTCCTTCATTTCATCCCTCCATCCGTTCACTCCTTCATTTCATCCCTCCATCCGTTCACTCCTTCATTTCATCCCTCCATCATTTCACTCCTTAATTTCATCCCTCCATCCGTTCACTCCTTAATTGTATCCCTCCATCCGTTCACTCCTTCATTTCATCCCTCCATCTGTCCACTCCTTCATTTCATCACTCCATCCGTTCACTCCTTCATTTCATCCCTCCATCCGTTCACTCCTTCATTTCATCCCTCCATCCGTCCACTCCTTCATTTCATCACTCCATCTGTTCACTCCTTCATTTCATCACTCCATCCGTCCACTCCATGTACTTTTAATGGCCAATAATTTCACAGCCGACACGACGTGTGGAGAGAAGGGTAGAGCATTGGGTGATTGCAATACTGTACAGCCCAGTGAGACAGGTTAGGAGCAGTACTGTACGGCCCAGTGAGACAGGTTAGGAGCAGTACTGTACAGCCCAGTGAGACAGGTCAGGAGCAGTACTGTACGGCCCAGTGAGACAGGTTAGGAGCAGTACTGTATGGCCCAGTGAGACAGGTTAGGAGCAGTACTGTACGGCCCAGTGAGACAGGTTAGGAGCAGTACTGTACGGCCCAGTGAGACAGGTTAGGAGCAGTACTGTACGGCCCAGTGAGACAGGTCAGGAGCAGTACTGTACGGCCCAGTGAGACAGGTTAGGAGCAGTACTGTACGGCCCAGTGAGACAGGTTAGGAGCAGTACTGTACGGCCCAGTGAGACAGGTTAGAGCAGTACTGTACGGCCCAGTGAGACAGGTTAGGAGCAGTACTGTACGGCCCAGTGAGACAGGTTAGGAGCAGTACTGTACAGCCCAGTGAGACAGGATAGGAGCAGTACTGTACGGCCCAGTGAGACAGGTCAGGAGCAGTACTGTACGGCCCAGTGAGACAGGTTAGGAGCAGTACTGTACGGCCCAGTGAGACAGGTTAGGAGCAGTACTGTACGGCCCAGTGAGACAGGGGTTAGGAGCAGTACTGTACGGCCCAGTGAGACAGGTTAGGAGCAGTACTGTATGGCCCTCTCACCTCACATACACTGGGAATCAATGGCCCAATGACCACGATACCAAGGACTGGTCTCCTGCAGGGTGAGTTTATTAAAACTGACCTGTAAATATGTGTGTGTGTGTGTGTGTGTGTGAGTGTGTGTGTGTGTGTGTGTGTGTGTGTGTGTGTGTGTGTGTGTGTGTGTGTGTGTGTGTGTGTGTGTGTGTGTGTGTGTGTGTGTGTGTGTGTGTGTGTGTGTGTGTGTGTGTGTGTGTGTGTGTGTGTGTGTGTGTGTGTGTGTGTTTGTGTGTGTGTGTGCAGATGCACTGGCTGCTATGCGTGTGATTGATAGTCACTGTGGTTGTGATTTAAACGACTGTCCTGACTCTTACTCATCCATGTTAATCGACATTTTCCCAGAGCTCAAATTGGATCATATATTCTTCCCATCAAAGTGTCCAATGAGAGACTTGCCATTACTTTAAGTGTCCAATAAGAGACTTGCCATTACTTTAAGTGTCCAATGAGAGAATTGCCATTACTTTAAGTGTCCAATGAGAGACTTGCCATTACTTTAAGTGTCCAATGAGAGACTTACCATTACTTTAAGTGTCCAATGAGAGACTTGCCATGACTTTAAGTGAACATGGAGAGCGGGATAGATAGAAAGATAAGGCCCTCCTGTAGCTCAGTTGGTAGAGCATGGCGCTTGCAACGCCAGGGTTGTGGGTTCGTTTCCCACGGGGGCCCACTAACTGTAAGTCGCTTTGGATAAGAGCGTCTGCTAAATGACTAAAATGTAAAATGTAATAAGAAAGACAGGAGGATAGAGAGAGAAAGAGAGGGGCAACACTGAGACAAGGAAGGAGATGTGATCTGCCAGTCATCAGAGCCACAGCTCCAGTCAAATCCAGAAGGAAAATTAGATCAGCTCTGTTGTGAACCTGAGCAGCAATGACTTGTATATAAGGACTCAACCTCAGTCAGATGTCTGCGTTACCATTGGAGGAGCACAATGATGACGTCACACATGGGGTGTTGTTTCAAGATCCAGCCACAGTTACAAGGCACTCATAATCACACCATGCCGATGACTTTTCACCCTTTGTTGTCAATACAATATTATGTGCCAACATTCTAACCTGTACTTTTGGTTGACGTACTGTCTCATTGGACCACAGAAGCAAAAAGGAAACATATTTTAAAGTGCCATGAAATCCATGTCAGTACATTTGATTCTTTATACATTTGATACTGTGATGTTGTATAATTTATTCTAATGTGTACAGTGTTAATTCCTGTGTACAATGAAGAACTTCACAATTTCGCCTTCAGATAGCATACTGAATGTTGGTTTTCTTTCGTAACTCTTTTGCCTTTACTGCTCTAATCCATTTGATAAAGGTGGTGACGCTGAACGTCTGTTTATAAACCACTTATAAACAGCAGTACAGAATTTGGGTCAGTTGTTCCTGAAATATTCTAGCAATGTATTGATTGTTTTCCTCCACACCAACAAACTGCCATACTGAGGAACCTTAAAGTCAAAGGCTACATCCTGTTCATAATACTGTGCAGTAATACATCATGGAAAAGCACAATAACTTTAATTTTTCTTATTTGAAAAGTAGTTGTACTGTAACGTTATCTATGTATATTTGTGTAAATAATCGATTTGAAGGTATCTTATCCATGGGGTTTTAAGGTTGTTGTTTTTTCATACTTGACACGGGCCTTTTGTCTTTGACATGTTGGTTTTGGTTGACTATGAATGAGATGTAACAGAGAAGGCTGGTGGGAGGAGCTATAGGAGGATGGGCTCATTGTAATGTCTGGAATGGAATCAATGGAACGGAGTCAGACGTGTGGTTTCCATTACATTTACATTTACGTCATTTAGCAGACGCTCTTATCCAGAGCGACTTACAAATAGGTGCATTCACCCTATAGCCAGTGGGATAACCACTTTACAATATATATATATATATATATATTTTTTTTTTAGGGGGTAGAAGGATTACTTTATCCTATCCCAGGTATTCCTTAAAGAGGTGGGGGTTTCAAATGTCTCCGGAAGGTGGTGAGTGACTCCGCTGTCCTGGCGTCGTGAGGGAGCTTGTTCCACCATTGGGGTGCCAGAGCAGCGAACAGTTTTGACTGGGCTGAGCGGGAACTATGCTTCCGCAGAGGAAGGGAGCCAGCAGGCCAGAGGTGGATGAACGCAATGCCCTGGTTTGGATGTAGGGACTGATCAGAGCCTGAAGGTACAGAGGTGCCGATCCCCTCACAGCTCCATAGGCAAGCACCATGGTCTTGTAACAGATGCGAGCTTCAACTGGAAGCCAGTGGAGTGTGCGGAGGAGCGGGGTGACGTGAGAGAACTTGGGAAGGTTGAACACCAGACGGGTTGCGGCATTCTGGATGAGTTGTAGGGGGTTTAATGGCACAGGCAGGGAGCCCAGCCAACAGCGAGTTGCAGTAATCCAGACGGGAGATGACAAGTGCCTGGATTAGGACCTGTGCCGCTTCCGTGTAAGGCAGGGTCGTACTCTCCGAATGTTGTAGAGTATGAACCTGCAGGATCGGGTCACCGCCTTGATGTTAGCGGAGAAACGACAGGGTGTTGTCCAGGGTCACGCCAAGACTCTTCGCACTCTGGGAGGAGGACACAATGGAGTTGTCAACCGTGATGGCGAGATCATGGAACGGGCAGTCCTTCCCGGGAGGAAGAGCAGCTCCGTCTTGCCAAGTTCAGCTTGAGGTGGTGATCCGTCATCCATACTGATATGTCTGCCAGACATGCAGAGATGCGATTCGCCACCTGGTTATCAGAAGGGGGAAAGGAGAAGATTAGTTGTGTATCGTCAGCGTAGCAATGATAGGAGAGGCCATGTGAGGATATGACAGAGCCAAGTGACTTGGTGTATAGGGAGAATAGGAGAGGGCCTAGAACTGAGCCCTGGGGGACACCAGTGGTGAGAGCACGTGGTGCGGAGACAGCTTCTCGCCACACCACTTGGTAGGAGCGACCGGTCAGGTAGGACGCGATCCAGGAGTGAGCCGCGCCGGAGATGCCCAGCTCGGAGAGGGTGGAGAGGAGGATCTGATGGTTCACAGTATCAAAGGCAGCAGACAGGTCTAGAAGGACAAGAGCAGAGGAGAGAGAGTTAGCTTTAGCAGTGCGGAGAGCCTCCGTGACACAGAGAAGAGCAGTCTCAGTTGAATGACCAGTCCTGAAACCTGACTGGTTTGGATCAAGAAGGTCATTCTGAGAGAGATAGCAAGAGAGTTGGCTAAAGAGGCACGCTCAATAGTTTTGGAAAGAAAAGAAAGAAGGGATACTGGTCTGTAGTTGTTGACATCAGTGGGATCGAGTGTTGGTTTTTTTGAGAAGGGGTGCAACTCGCTCTCTTGAAGACGGAAGGGACATAGCCAGCGGTCAAGGATGAGTTGATCAGCGAGGTGAGGTAGGGGGGAGAAGGTCACCGGAGATGGTCTGGAGAAGAGAGGAGGGGATGGGGTCAAGCGGGCAGGTTGTTGGGCGGCCTGCAGTCACAAGTCGCAAGATTTCATCTGGAGAGAGAGGGGAGAAAGAAGTCAAAGCATAGGGTAGGGCAGTGTGAGCAGGACCAGCAGTGTCATTAGACTTAACAAACGAGGATCGGATGTCGTCAACCTTCTTTTTCAAAGTGGTTGACGAAGTCATCCACAGAGAGAGAGGAGGGGGGGATTCAGCAGGGAGGAGAATGTGGCAAAGAGCTTCCTAGGGTTAGAGGCAGATGCTTGGAATTTAGAGTGGTAGAACGTGGCCTTAGCAGCAGAAACAGATGAAGAAAATGTAGAGAGGAGGGAGTGAAAAGATGCCAGGTCGGCAGGGAGTTTAGTTTTCTTCCATTTCCGCTCCGCTGCCCGGAGCTCTGTTCTGTGAGCTCGCAATGAGTCATCAAGCCACGGAGCTGGAGGGGAGGACCGAGCCGGCCGGGAGGATAGGGGACACAGAGAGTCAAAGGATGCAGAAAGGGAGGAGAGGAGGGTTGAGGAGGCAGAATCAGGAGATTGGAGGGAGAAGGATTGAGCAGAGGGAAGAGATGATAGGATGGAAGAGGAGAGAGTAGTGGGAGAGAGAGAGCGAAGGTTACGGCGCGCAGTACCATCTGTGTAGGGGCAGAGTGAGTAGTGTTGGAGGAGAGCTGAGAGAGAAAAGGATACAAAGTAGTGGTCGGAGACATGGAGGGGAGTTGCAGTGAGATTAGTAGAAGAGCAGCATCTAGTAAAGATGAGGTCAAGCGTATTGCCTGCCTTGTGAGTAGGGGGGACGGTGAGAGGGTGAGGTCAAAAGAGGAGAGGGAGTGGAAAGAAGGAGGCAGAGAGAAATGAGTCAAATGTAGACGTAGGGGAGGTTGAAATCCCCAAAACTGTGAGGGGTGAGCCATCCTGAGGAAAGGAACTTATCAAGGCGTCAAGCTCATTGATGAACTCTCCAAGGGAACCTGGAGGGCGATAGATGACAAGGATATTAAGCTTAAATGGGCTAGTGACTGTGACAGCATGGAATTCAACTGAGGAGATAGACAGATGGGTTAGGGGAAAATTGAGAATGTCCACTTGGGAGAGATGAGGATTCCTGTGCCACCACCCTCTGACCAGATGCTCTCGGGGTATGCGAGAACACATGGTCAGACGAGGAGAGAGCAGTAGGAGTAGCAGTGTTTTCAGTGGTAATCCATGTTTCTGTCAGCGCCAGGAAGTCGAGGGACTGGAGGGTAGCATAGGCTGGGATGAAGTCAGCCTTGTTGGCAGCAGAACGGCAGTTCCAGAGGCTGCCTGAGACCTGGAACTCCAGGTGTGGGGTGCGTGCAGGGACCACCAGGTTAAAGAGGCAGCAGCCACGCGGTGTGAGGCGTTTGTGTAGCCTGTCGGAAAGAGGGAGAGAACAGGGATAGGCAGAGGCAGAGTTGACAGGCTGTAGCAAATGGCTACAATAATGCAGAGGAGATCGGAATGAAATGAACTAAACATCTGGGAAAGGAGAGAGTAAAAACCAAAACTCCCAAATATAACTCTCCCAACTTCACCTCAGAAACTATAATTGTTTCACTGAACCACCCGAATAAAACTCTCCCAACTTCCACTTTAGAAATTACAATTGTTGTGAACTACAGCGGTTCAATGTCTCAAGGAATAGACTCAACTTACTTTATTCAGCTAGCTAACTATGACGCTATAGCTAACTAGCATGCTAGCATCCAATAACACACAGTTTAGCACCAATACTTGGTTCAAACAAACTACCAATAGTGTGTTAACACACTAAACAGATAATTTGTGTCCGTGTCTAGTTCCTTTCATAACGCAGCAATAATTAAACGTTGGCTAGCTAGCACAAATATATTGTATTTAGCTGCTACAGTACAGCTAGCCGGTCGTGTTGGCTAGCTAGCAATGGCTGCTGTGTTGACTTTGTTTGAATAACGGCGGCGCTGCGAACAAATGTAGCTGGCTAAAAGGATATTGTATTTAGTTGCTACCGTTGCTAATAGCTACTCGCCAGCTAGTCCAGGAGGTGAGGTTTCCATGGTTTCCATGTGTTTGATACCGTTCTATTTATTCCATTTTAGCCATTACAATGAGCCTGTCCTGCTATAGCTCCCCCCACCACCCTCCACTGAGATGCAAGTACAGGAATTACAGTATTTACATTTGACTGAAAGCTGAAGGTAGCTGTTTTCTTTCTAAAAAGAGTAGAATCACAGGCTTGTCCTGCTGAGCTGAATGAAAAAGGTCTCCAGATTATTTGATTTACGATTTACAGCTGTACACACACACACACACACACACACACACACACACACACACACACACACACACACACACACACACACACAATAAACACTTAATGTGAGAGGATACAGCAGTCAGTTAATATGGAGAACCCTGTCAATATATTCTTTATTATTCTAATAAACCATGAAGATCTATTTATCTTTGTTGTATCTTTAAGGATTGTTAATTTGACTGTTATGTAATACATTAGAGGGTTCTTTCAAGCAACCACTTTCATCACCACTAGATGGCGCTAGAAACTAGTCTTTGCAGGTGAGATTGGCTGTGTGCGAGAGCATCAAAATGACTGCAGGCGACTGCCGACTGACTGTTCTACAAATCACCTTGCATCATAAATAACGACTCATTATTATTTGTAGATCAGTCAGTTAGTCACAATTTACCCATGATACATTGCGGTTATGATCCTCTCGAACACAGCCAATAACTCCATGGGTGCATCTCAGCCTTCTTCCTCTCATCTCTTTACCTTCAGATGGCTTCCTCTCATCTCTTTACCGTCAGATGGCTTCCTCTCATCTCTTTACCATCAGATGGCTTCCTCTCATCTCTTTACCTTCAGATGGCTTCCTCTCACCTCTTTACCGTCAGATGGCTTCCTCTCATCTCTTTACCATCAGATGGCTTCCTCTCACCTCTTTACCATCAGAATGCTTCCTCTCACCTCTTTACCGTCAGATGGCTTCCTCTCATCTCTTTACCATCAGATGGCTTCCTCTCACCTCTTTACCATCAGATGGCTTCCTCTCACCTCTTTACCGTCAGATGGCTTCCTCTCACCTCTTTACCGTCAGATGGCTTCCTCTCATCTCTTTACCATCAGATGGCTTCCTCTCACCCTCTTTACCATCAGATGGCTTCCTCTCACCCTCTTTACCGTCAGATGGCTTCCTCTCACCTCTTTACCATCAGATGGCTTCCTCTCACCTCTTTACCGTCAGATGGCTTCCTCTCATCTCTTTACCGTCAGATGGCTTCCTCTCATCTCTTTACCATCAGATGGCTTCCTCTCACCTCTTTACCGTCAGATGGCTTCCTCTCATCTCTTTACCGTCAGATGGCTTCCTCTCACCTCTTTACCGTCAGATGGCTTCCTCTCATCTCTTTACCTTCAGATGGCTTCCTCTCATCTCTTTACCATCAGATGGCTTCCTCTCACCTCTTTACCATCAGATGGCTTCCTCTCATCTCTTTACCGTCAGATGGCTTCCTCTCATCTCTTCACCGTCAGATGCACTGATATGAAAGAACTGGACAGCTCACAGTATGAATCTAACAAATTCTCATGGATCCTGGGTTTTCCGGTCGGTGCAGATGAATGGAAAGAGACCAGTAGAGGAGGCCACATTATCCTTTTGAGATGCATACACCTTATGTGATTCCACTGTTGCCGAGGTCACATTATCCTATTGAGATACACACACCCTATGTGATTGGATGGTGAATCATTGCTTGTCAGATGTGATGCCATTAACAGCTGGAGCATTGCTTTTGTGTTAGAGTGCTCCTTGAATCAAACTGCACACCTTTATGTTTTACACGACTACAGTAATATGCCTTTATGCCAGCGATGATCAACTCCGATCCTTGAGGGGGCTATAATGTGTGTAGTCTTTTGCTCTAGCCCGCATTAACCCTTCTAATTCAAATCAATGAATTACAGTACATTTGTTTTCTGTAGACTGCAATTTGTTTATTCAGATGTGTTAGAAGCCCCACACATAGAACCCCTGAAGATGTGGAGTTGCCCGTCCCTGCTCTATGGCTGGCTTGATATTGAGTTTATACTGCAGCTTTGATGACATAACAGACAGATTTACCACCTACTGAGCAGACTGAAACAAGCCTCCAGACCTTGCTGTAGTAGAACATCTCACAGATCTAAAAGGTCAACTAAAGGTCATGTCCATATAAACAGTCTATTTATATCATTCATGGTACAATAATGATGTGTTCACATTTACAACCACAAACGGACAGAGAGTCAGACAGACACACACATCTATCTCTCTCTCTCTCACACACACAGACACACCCACACATACATGTGCTCGCGCTCGCGCACAAACACACTCCATTTAATAGATTATTTTAATGAAATACATTTTGACAAAAACATCATGACACTATTCTGGCGGTGTAAAACATGAAGGGAAGGAGGGGTATGATGACTCATTGTCGGTTGTGTGTGTGTGTGTTCACAGCTCGAATGGTGGATGCTGAAATATCTGGGCCCATGTCAACTCCTGATCTGCTGGCTTCAAAATAAAACTGTTTCAAAAGAAAGTAATAACTAATGGAATCTAGGAAGCAGGTTGTGGTAGCGATCCATTCACAAACCAGCCAACATTCATGCACTAATTCAGAAGATTCCCATTTGTTTTTTTTGGAAAAGAATCTCAGCAGAAACCCAAGATTGATGGGTGTGTAGCAAACCACAAAGATGATCAGGTTGGCTCTTATTATGCCAACAATGTTCTTCTTCTCCACATTGGTGTCCTCCTCCTCATCCTCCTCCTTTCATTAGAACCCGTATGGTCTGTGTTGAACAGAACGCTATAATCAAAACTGGTAGCAGATACCCCAGCACCTCTAGAACCAAAAGGTGCTCAACTGACAATGTGATGTCTTGACGTCCTTTATAACACGTAATCAGTTTGTCAGGATAGCTGTCTTCTCTGAACATGGCACATATCATTACTACAGTGACCCATATGGCCCCACATACCACTGCAGCCAACCTCTTTGACCGCCCACACTCTGGTATGGAACGGAAACTTCACCGCCAGGTAGCGGTGGACCAGCTGATGGCGGTGACGGTGAAGATACTGACGTACATGTTGATGTAATGTGGAGATGAGGAAGGTGCAAAAGTGTGTTCTGGCTAGGCACCAGAAGGCGTCGTAGATGCGGAAGGGAAGGAAGAAGATGAGGACGCAGTTGGCGGTTGTGAGGTTCAGCATGTAGACGTGTGTGTCGGTCCCTACAGCTCGTTTGGCGAGGAAGACGCGAGAGCCGCCATGTTGAGTAGCAAGCCCACCAGAACACAGGGGAAGGTAGCCATACGCCTTGGAGGATCTCCACGTTACAGGTATTTGTTGTTACTCATAGCTACCTTAGGAGAGGACATGACTCAGTTACTGTACCTATGACAATCTTCCCCTATTTCCTCTCAGGCAAGCATATTACAAAGATATCATTGTGTCACATGGGCCTTTTAAAAGATTCAAACTGAAGGAGTCCTTGATCATGGGTCTTGATCTACATAGTCTAAAAATAGTTGTCCCTCCTCACCTGTCCTTCACCTGGTCTGATGTGAAATAGGGAGGATAACCTTCGTCACATTGCTTTCACCTCTTGTATTTTATTTTCAGATTAGTGCGGAAGACAAGGATAAAATCCACTTGAGACTACTAGGCTAGCGGCCGATCCACAAAAAGGGAGTGAGTTTTTGAGATGCCACTACCCAAGGAAGAACAAAATACAACCATGTTTTTTCACGTCTGTAATGTCTCCCATATGAAATGGATGGTTTTGAAAAAATGTTGTACTCGCAAAAGTGTTTAAATTCACAATCATCTATTTAAATTGATATATATTGTGACCCCCTTCCAAAGTGTGCAGAAAATTGCCTGTAAACACAGAGATCCAATAGGCGAACATATCAACTATGAATATTTATGATGAATGTAAGCTTTACTTTTGGTAGCTGATTAATAAACAACTTTGTGTTCTCATTTAGTGGTGTATGGTCCTGCCTGACAAAAATACATACAGCGTTGTTTGTTTATGTAGTGGCTATAACCGTAGGGGAAGTAGGGATTCTGAGGGTGCTGTAGACCACTGAAAAATCACAATAAAAATATATAACTTAATAAGAAAATATGTATATTTTTTATCAGTATACACTACCGTTGCAAGTTTGGGGTCACTTAGAAATGTCCTTGTTTTCGAAAGAAAAAAAAAAAAAAAATTGTCCATTAAAATAACATCAAATTGATCAGAAATAGAGTATAGACATTGTTAATTTGTAAATGCTATTGTAGCATGAAACTGCTGATTTTTAATGAATATCTACATAAAAAGGTGTACAGAGGCCCATTCTCAGCGCAAACCATCAGTCCTGTATTTCAATGGCCGTTGTGTTTGCTAATCCAAGTTGATCATTTAAAATGCTAATTGATAATCATGAAAACCCTTTTGCAATTATGTTGAGCACAGCTGAATACTGTTGTACTGATTAAAGAAGCGAATAAAACGGCCTTCTTGAGACTAGTTGAGTATCGGAGCATCTGCAATTGTGGGTTCGAATACAGGCTCCAAATGGCCACGAAATAAATAACTTTCTTCTGAAATTCGTCAGTCTATTCCTTGTTCAGAGAAATGAAGGCTATTCCATGCGAGAAATTGCCAAGAAACTGAAGATCTCATATAACGCTGTGTACTACTCCCTTCACAGAACAGTGCAAACTGGCTCCCATCCAGAATAGAAAGAGGAGTGGGAGGCCCCGGTGCACAACTGAGCAGAGGACAAATACATTAGAGTGTCTAGTTTGGAAAGAGACGCCTCACAGGTCCCTCAACTGGCACTTTCTTCATTAAATAGTGCACCATGAAAACACCAGTCTCAACGTCTAACAGTGAAGAAAGGCGACTCGGGATGCTGACCTTCTAGGCAGAGTTGCAAAGAGAAGCCATACTCTCAGACTTGCCAATAAAAAGAAAAGATTAAGATGGGCAGTCTGAGATATGGCTTTCTAAAATTTTATTTCTTAAACATTAGGAACACCTTCCTCTTTTTGACCCCCTCTTTTTCTCCCCGAATTTTGATCTTATCTCATCAGGGAAGTGAAGGTCGAGTCATGCGTCCTCCGAAACATGACCCGCCAAACGCGCTTCTTAACACTCACCCGCTTAACTCCGAAGCCAGCTGCACCAATGCGTCGGAGGAAACACGTTTCACCTGACGACCGAGGTCAGCCTGCAGGCGCCCAACCCGCCACAAGGAGTCAGCTAGAGTGCGGAGTGAGCAAGTCAAAGCCCCCGGCCAAACCTCTCCCACAACAAACCCGGGTCTGTAGTGACGCCTCTAGCACTACGATGCGAGTGCCTTAGACCGCTGTTCGCCAGAGGCCCCGAACACCTTCCTAATATTGAGTTGCACCTCTTTTGCCCTCAGACAGCCTCAATTCATCCAATGCTTCCCACAGTTGTGTCAAGTTGGCTGGATGTCGCGCTTTGGGTGGTGAACCGGTCTTGATACACATGGGAAACTGTTGAGTGTAAAAAACCCAGCAGCGTTGCAGTTCTTGACACACTCAAACCCGTTGCGCCGGCACCACTACCATACTCCCATCAGTTAAGGCACTAAATATTTTTTCTTTCCATTCACCCTCTGAATGGCACACACACACAATCCATGTCTCAATTGTCTCAAGGCTTAAAAATCCTTCTTTAACCTGTCTCCTCCCCTTCATCTTACACACTGATTGAAGTGGGATTTAACAGGTGACATCAATAAGGGATCTTGGCTTTCACCTGGATTCACCTGGTTAGTCTATGCATGGAAAGAGTGTGTTTTGTACACTCAGTGTACATCAGTTTTAAATGAGAGACATTCTTTCAGATTTGTTTACTGTACTTTGACCTGTACTCAATACTATGTTTGTGTAATTCAACTGTGTTGGGAATCAAGTGACCCTGACATAAGACACCTCAAACACCTGGTATATAAAAGGCAGGCAGACTGCGCTTGTCAGAGCAACACCAAGTATTGTCGAAGTCAATCTCTTTGAGGATCAATGAGGTATACCTGGAGGCTCCAACGAAAGGAAAGAGAGAACCCTGGGAAACCCTCTACAGCTCTACAGCTGTGGTATAACTGTGCCTCCTGGATTGGGCTACTAAGTTACCTCCTTATTATTTAGAAGTAAGCTTTGATTCATTGCTAGTCCAATATGGCTGCCTGAATACAACATGACCTTCCTCTGGCTCACTGCATATGTAATGTGCATTGGGATGAAAGTCTCGTGCAATGCTGTCTTGGGTTCAGCTGGCAGTAATTTATTTAAAAACAAAATCATGTCCACCATCCTGGTTGTCCCTTGCACTGGAGTTGCGTATATGTTGACTTGGTGACATTCATATGGTGTATGGGGAGCAACCACATCATGACGACAAGCTCCAAAGGCAGGTGTTCTACCACATTGAACCAACTTACATCACTTCAATGTCAATGCCATTTTGAATAGTCCTCGAGAACGCTTTGGCCTTAATAGGCCCACTCCACCATCAGTCCACCGGCATGGCTGTTAATTAAAGACAGAGACATCATGGAAGTGGACTGCCACATGTCAGAGGTCATTCCAACAGCCAAAATGGCATATCTGTAAAGTGCTTTGGCATGCATTGCCCTCATACAGTGAAATATTCCACACCCCACTTTTTCCTATTTTGTTCTTGTAACATTCCTGCTTCGGCAGAGGTGATTAGGCCTACTACTGCTAGGGCTAGTCTCTCCCTCCCTCTGTCGTCCTTGATTGCAGGAGTGAGGTCTGTGGAAAGGGAGTAGGGTTCAGCCGCAGCTCATCTGACTATAATCACCTCAGCCTTTAAGACCCGGTCAAACTTACCACTCATCCAGACCATAGTCAAGATCGACCACCAATTTGGAACTGATTCCTGCCTCCGCTTCACCTGCCACACCACCATCTGCTCTCCATTATGGACCTCTCTCTGACTCTTACCAGGACACTAGAACATTAGGACCACACCTGCCCTGATCTGGATCTGTTACCCTCCCTGTACCTGGACTTGCTCTTCCCCTATATTTGGAAACCACCGGACGTTTGAACATTGTTAAATAAACTCAGCTTAAACTTCTCGGTTGGGTACGCGCATTTTGGTTCTATCCAGTTAATCACTAACAAGTAGTCGACCAAACGAACCCAGCAGACAGTAGCTCTGAAAACATCCCCAGAGTGCACTCAAATTTGACTGCCATAGCCAATCAGGGCATTTACTTGGCTAACACGATACCTCTGTTTAGACGATTCTGCTGAGGACAGTCAGCAGTGTTGCTTAGATCAGGTTTCAATTACTCTCCAATCAAGTGTCTGCCCTTACTACCCCTTCAGCCGAGATCAGAGAACGCTTTGTTTCTGCATAAACCAGAGCGCTATGAGGGAAGGGAACTGGCGTTTGATCAATGCTCGCTTAGTGTTTGAACAACAGTCCCTCACCTACGCTCAGAAAGAGCCCGTATTGCCTACCTTATCACCCAGCGGTTCGCCGTGTTCTGGGAGATCCGCGGTATGGGAGAGTCAGTCGGACATTTGCAACGAAGCATAGTGTTCCACTACGGAGATGAGGAAGGTTTTGACCACCCAGTACGAGGAAGGAGGGCTCAACGTTGTTTCTCTTCTGAGAGGCCTGCAGTGCCTGGTGAGATGGCAGTGGAGTTTTCGACTTTAGCAGCAGTGAGTGGTTCGGAAGACAAAGGTATTGACAAGGAGTGTTCATCAATGCTTTGTCTGAGACTTTAAAAGATGAATTGGTGTCATATGACAATCGCGTCTACGCGACGTAATCTTATTTCACTCTACCTATCAGGTTGGATAATCGGATTCGAGCCCGCGAGAGGAGAAAGTTCCAAGCAACCTGTGTGTCATCAAAAACTCCTCCCTGCATCGTCCCTACGGAGAAAGCCGTGTCTTCCAGAGTCGATAAGAGGAGCACTGAAACTCCGGGCCATGGAGGTGGGTCGTGCATGCAGTTGTCTCAGAGGAGCGGCATGCGACGCCCAGGCTCGGTCTGCCTGTCATTGTGAGAAGCTGGTTAATTTGTTCTTTCTGCCCAGTTGCAGTGTTCGCCCGGGAAAAAGGGCCGCATCATCATGTGGAGAAGTTTTGGTGAGCGAGCAGCGGATTCTTTCCTTCTCTTCTCCCGCATTCGCTGGCATCCCTCCAGTGGCAGTCCCAGAATTTCGTTAGTGCGCTGATTGACTCTGTCCACGTAAAGCTTTTTGGATAAGTGAGGGCTCAAAAATGGATTTGGAGACTGTTCCTATGCGGATGTCCGCTTTACGCAGGCTAACAGGGTCTAATCGGACCAATTGTTGACCAGTATTACCCATCAGACTGTTTCTGTTGTGCTTAGAGTGTCGGGAAATCATCAGGGAGAACATTCAATTCCTAGTGCCATCACAGACTCCCTGGTGTAATCTCCCTGGTTCATAAGACACAATCCACATTGGATTGGGTGACAGGTGCGCATTGTTTCAGGAGTAATTTGTCATGTGAATTGTTTGTGTTCTGATCAGACTCCTGCCAGTACTGGCCTCAACCACCCATGGAGTCCATGGATCTTTCTGCTGTTCCTGGAAGCATTGTGACCAGCATCCGCTTTTCTGCAAACAAAGAGTACTTCTCTTCCTCCTCACCGCCTTACGCATCGCGCGATTGACCGTTGCGGAGCCCCGCC
>NW_025536364.1:0-60877 GCF_020615455.1 Coregonus clupeaformis
TGTGGATCTTCTAGGAGGAGGATCAGTTATTCCTCCACTAGGTACCTAGCTGGACCCCCATCTAGCAGGAGGGTCAGTTAGTCCTCCACTAGGTACCTAGGTATGGACCCCCTATCTAGCAGGGAGGGTCAGTTAGTCCTCCACTAGGTACCTAGCTGGACCCCTATCTAGCAGGAGGGTCAGTTAGTCCTCCACTAGGTACCTAGCTGGACCCCTATCTAGCAGGAGGGTCAGTTAGTCCTCCACTAGGTACCTAGCTGGACCCCCTATCTAGCAGGAGGGTCAGTTAGTCCTCCACTAGGTACCTAGGTATGGACCCCTATCTCGCAGGAGGATCAGTTAGTCCTCCACTAGGTACCTAGCTGGACCCCTATCTAGCAGGAGGGTCAGTTAGTCCTCCACTAGGTACCTAGCTGGACCCCTATCTAGCAGAACATGTTGATACAACTCTGTCTCTCTCTCACACCAACACACCTACCTACCTGATGTCTGTGTATTTTAAACTTTAGATTTTTAAATTTCATTGTATACGCATTGTAAACATGTATTGTATACGCATTGTAAACATGTATTGTATACGCATTGTAAACATGTATTGTATACGCATTGTAAACATGTATTGTATACGCATTGTAAACATGTATTGTATACGCATTGTAAACATGTATTGTATACGCATTGTAAGCATGTATTGTATACGCATTGTAAACATGTATTGTATACGCATTGTAAACATGTATTGTATACGCATTGTAAACATGTATTGTATACGCATTGTAAACATGTATTGTATACGCATTGTAAACATGTATTGTATACGCATTGTAAGCATGTATTGTATACGCATTGTAAACATGTATTGTATACGCATTGTAAACATGTATTGTGATGTTATTGGAATTTACTTACTGTATTTGCATACTCACTGTGAATGTGTCCGGGAAAATGGCTCTGAGAATTTGGCATTCAACTTAAAACCACAGAAATGTATTTTATGAATATATTGTACAGTGTTGGCCTGATAGAGGTTAATGAGAGGGGCTGGATATCAACACAACCACCTCAGTCTATCAGCAGTTTTCTCAGTGAGAGCACATTGACCATTGACAGACATAAGGAGCTGCTCAACCTCTCACACCTTTACCAATGACTTGAGAGTGGCTAAAGGACATATAAGGAGCTGTTCAACCTCTCTCCCCTTTACCAATGACTGGAGAGTGGCTGAAGGACATATAAGGAGCTGTTCAACCTCTCACCCCTTTACCAATGACTTGAGAGTGGCTGAAGGACATATAAGGAGCTGTGCAACCTCTCACCCCTTTACCAATGACTTGAGAGTGGCTGAAGGACATATAAGGAGCTGTGCAACCTCTCACCCCTTTACCAATGACTTGAGAGTGGCTGAAGGACATATAAGGAGCGTTGCAACCTCTCACCCCTTTACCAATGACTTGAGAGTGGCTGAAGGACATATAAGGAGCTGTTCAACCTCTCACCCCTTTACCAATGACTTGAGAGTGGCTGAAGGACATATAAGGAGCTGTTCAACCTCTCACCCCTTTACCAATGACTTGAGAGTGGCTGAAGGACATATAAGGAGCTGTTCAACCTCTCTCCCCTTTACCAATGACTTGAGAGTGGCTGAAGGACCAATCAGCCCCCATCTATACACAATGTTTTACTAAATGTTTTATAACGTTGTATTTTTCTATGTGTATCTACCTGCCCAGGGACTACAGCTAAATCTGGCACATTTACAGAAATGTTGATTGATGTGCAGTATCCCTGTCAAATACATGTTGTACATGTCAATTAAAAGGAATGTATTGTGACTTAGAATGTTGTTTAACAATATGAAAAAAGCAATAAAGTCAACCGCCTTTATAGCACAAATAATATTATAGCACTGACATTTGTTAACAGCATTGGAAGTAATGATTACTAGACAGTTGTCATGGTAACAGCAGTAATACAAATAACATTATTTATGATGCTACTATTAATAATAATAATAATATTATTATAATAATCAATTTTAGAAAACACTCTAAAATCCCATCGTTAATTAGATTAGATGAGTTTATTAGTCACATGGAGAGGGAAGCAAAATCTTATGCTCCAACAGCGCAGGTCAAAATAATAAGAGTCTGTTGGGTGGTGGGGGCAGGGTAAGAGTCTGTTGGGTGGTGGTGGGGGGCAGGGTAAGAGTCTGTTGGGTGGTGGGGGGCAGGGTAAGAGTCTGTTGGGTGGTGGTGGGGGCAGGGTAAGAGTCTGTTGGGTGGTGGGGGCAGGGTAAGAGTCTGTTGGGTGGTGGTGGGGGCAGGGTAAGAGTCTGTTGGGTGGTGGGGGGGGCAGGGTAAGAGTCTGTTGGGTGGTGGTGGGGGCAGGGTAAGAGTCTGTTGGATGGTGGGGGCAGGGTAAGAGTCTGTTGGGTGGTGGGGGCAGGGTAAGAGTCTGTTGGGTGGTGGGGGGGGCAGGGTAAGAGTCTGTTGGGTGGTGGGGGCAGGGTAAGAGTCTGTTGGGTGGTGGGGGGCAGGGTAAGAGTCTGTTGGGTGGTGGGGGGCAGGGTAAGAGTATGTTGGGTGGTGGGGGGGGCAGGGTAAGAGTCTGTTGGGTGGTGGGGCAGGGTAAGAGTCTGTTGGGTGGTGGGGGCAGGGTAAGAGTCTGTTGGGTGGTGGGAAAAGGGTAAGAGTCTGTTGGGTGGTGGGGGCAGGTTAAGAGTCTGTTGGGGGGTGGTGGGGGCAGGGTAAGAGTCTGTTGGGTGGTGGTGGGGGCAGGGTAAGAGTCCGTTGGGTGGTGGTGGTGGGGGGCAGGGTAAGAGTCTGTTGGGTGGTGGTGGGGGGCAGGGTAAGAGTCTGTTGGGTGGTGGTGGGGGGCAGGGTAAGAGTCTGTTGGGTGGTGGGGGGCAGGGTAAGAGTCTGTTGGGTGGTGGTGGGGGCAGGGTAAGAGTCTGTTGGGTGGTGGTGGGGCAGGGTAAGAGTCTGTTGGGTGGTGGTGGTGGCAGGGTAAGAGTCTGTTGGGTGGTGGTGGGGCAGGGTAAGAGTCTGTTGGGTGGTGATGGGGGCAGGGTAAGAGTCTGTTGGGTGGTGGTGGGGGCAGGGTAAGAGTCTGTTGGGTGGTGGTGGGGGCAGGGTAAGAGTCCGTTGGGTGGTGGGGGCAGGGTAAGAGTCCGTTGGGTGGTGGGGTCAGGGTAAGATTCTGTTGGGTGGTGGGGGCAGGGTAAGAGTCTGTTGGGTGGTGGGGGCAGGGTAAGAGTCCGTTGGGTGGTGGGGGCAGGGTAAGAGTCTGTTGGGTGGTGGGGGCAGGGTAAGAGTCCGTTGGGTGGTGGGGTCAGGGTAAGATTCTGTTGGGTGGTGGGGGCAGGGTAAGAGTCTGTTGGGTGGTGGGGGCAGGGTAAGAGTCCGTTGGGTGGTGGGGGCAGGGTAAGAGTCTGTTGGGTGGTGGGGGGCAGGGTAAGAGTCCGTTGGGTGGTGGGGGCAGGGTAAGAGTCTGTTGGGTGGTGGGGGCAGGGTAAGAGTCTGTTGGGTGGTGGGGGTCAGGGTAAGAGTCTGTTGGGTGGTGGGGGCAGGGTAAGAGTCTGTTGGGTGGTGGGGGCAGGGTAAGAGTCTGTTGGGTGGTGGGGGCAGGGTAAGAGTCTGTTGGGTGGTGGGGGCAGGGTAAGAGTCCGTTGGGTGGTGGGGTCAGGGTAAGAGTCTGTTGGGTGGTGGGGTCAGGGTAAGAGTCTGTTGGGTGGTGGGGTCAGGGTAAGAGTCTGTTGGGTGGTGGGGGCAGGGTAAGAGTCTGTTGGGTGGTGGGGGGGCAGGGTAAGAGTCCGTTGGGTGGTGGGGTCAGGGTAAGAGTCTGTTGGGTGGTGGGGTCAGGGTAAGAGTCTGTTGGGTGGTGCGGTCAGGGTAAGAGTCTGTTGGGTGGTGCGGTCAGGGTAAGAGTCTGTTGGGTGGTGGGGGCAGGGTAAGAGTCTGTTGGGTGGTGGGGGCAGGGTAAGAGTCTGTTGGGTGGTGGGGTCAGGGTAAGAGTCTGTTGGGTGGTGGGGGCAGGGTAAGAGTCTGTTGGGTGGTGGGGGCAGGGTAAGAGTCTGTTGGGTGGTGCGGTCAGGGTAAGAGTCTGTTGGGTGGTGGGGGCAGGGTAAGAGTCTGTTGGGTGGTGGGGGCAGGGTAAGAGTCTGTTGGGTGGTGGGGTCAGGGTAAGAGTCTGTTGGGTGGTGGTGGGGGCAGGGTAAGAGTCTGTTGGGTGGTGGGGGGCAGGGTAAGAGTCTGTTGGGTGGTGGGGGCAGGGTAAGAGTCTGTTGGGTGGTGGGGGGCAGGATAAGAGTCTGTTGGGTGGTGGGGGGGGCAGGGTAAGAGTCTGTTGGGTGGTGGGGGGGCAGGGTAAGAGTCTGTTGAGTGGTGGGGGCAGGGTAAGAGTCTGTTGGGTGGTGGGGGGCAGGGTAAGAGTCTGTTGGGTGGTGGGGGCAGGGTAAGAGTCTGTTGGGTGGTGGGGGTCAGGGTAAGAGTCTGTTGGGTGGTGGGGGGCAGGGTAAGATTCCGTTGGGTGGTGGGGGGCAGGGTAAGAGTCTGTTGGGTGGTGGGGGGGGCAGGGTAAGAGTCTGTTGGGTGGTGGGGGCAGGGTAAGAGTCTGTTGGGTGGTGGGGTCAGGGTAAGAGTCTGTTGGGTGGTGGGGGCAGGGTAAGAATCTGTTGGGTGGTGGGGGCAGGGTAAGAGTCTGTTGGGTGGTGGGGGCAGGGTAAGAGTCTGTTGGGTGGTGGGGGCAGGGTAAGAGTATGTTGGGTGGGGGGTCAGGGTAAGAGTATGTTGGGTGGTGGGGGGCAGGGTAAGAGTATGTTGGGTGGTGGGGGGGGCAGGGTAAGAGTCTGTTGGGTGGTGGGGGGCAGGGTAAGAGTCTGTTGGGTGGTGGGGGCAGGGTAAGAGTCTGTTGGGTGGTGGGGGCAGGGTAAGAGTCTGTTGGGTGGTGGGGGTCAGGGTAAGAGTCTGTTGGGTGGTGGGGGGCAGGGTAAGAATCTGTTGGGTGGTGGGGGGGCAGGGTAAGAGTCTGTTGGGTGGTGGGGGGCAGGGTAAGAGTCTGTTGGGTGGTGGGGGGCAGGGTAAGAGTATGTTGGGTGGGGGGTCAGGGTAAGAGTATGTTGGGTGGTGGGGGGGCAGGGTAAGAGTATGTTGGGTGGTGGGGGGGCAGGGTAAGAGTCTGTTGGGTGGTGGGGGGCAGGGTAAGAATATGTTGGGTGGTGGGGGCAGGGTAAGAGTCTGTTGGGTGGTGGTGGGGGCAGGGTAAGAGTCTGTTGGGTGGTGGGGGCAGGGTAAGAGTATGTTGGGTGGTGGGGTCAGGGTAAGAGTATGTTGGGTGGTGGGGGGGGCAGGGTAAGAGTATGTTGGGTGGTGGGGGGGGCAGGGTAAGAGTCTGTTGGGTGGTGGGGGGGGCAGGGTAAGAGTATGTTGGGTGGTGGGGGCAGGGTAAGAGTATGTTGGGTGGTGGGGGGGGCAGGGTAAGAGTCTGTTGGGTGGTGGGGGGGCAGGGTAAGAGTCTGTTGGGTGGTGGGGGGGGCAGGGTAAGAGTCTGTTGGGTGGTGGGGGGGGCAGGGTAAGAGTATGTTGGGTGGTGGGGGCAGGGTAAGAGTCTGTTGGGTGGTGGTGGGGGGCAGGGTAAGAGTCTGTTGGGTGGTGGGGGGGGTCAGGGTAAGAGTCTGTTGGGTGGTGGGGGGGCAGGGTAAGAGTCTGTTGGGTGGTGGGGCAGGGTAAGAGTCTGTTGGGTGGTGGGGGGCAGGGTAAGAGTCTGTTGGGTGGTGGGGGCAGGGTAAGAGTCTGTTGGGTGGTGGGGGCAGGGTAAGAGTCTGTTGGGTGGTGGGTTTCCTGAGTGGCGCAGTGGTCTAAGGCGCTGCATCACAGTGCTGTGCCATTAGAGATCCTGGTTCGAATCCAGGCTCTGTCGTAGCCGGCCGTGACCGGGAGACCCATAGGGCAGCGCACAATTGGTCCAGGGTAGGGAAGGGAATGGCCGGCAGTGATGTAGCTCAGTTGGTAGAGCGTGGCGCCCCGTTCGATTCCCACGGGGGGCCAGTATGAAAAATAAAAAAATTATGTATGCACTCACTAACTGTAAGTCGCTCTGGATAAGAGCATCTGCTAAATGACTAAAATGATAATGTATCAATATAAATGTTAGCTTGAGAGTGTTCAGCCCCATGACCATGAGTAAGATCAGTGCCAAGTGGTGGAATAAGGGAACCACTTGTCAAGCGTAGAATGGGGAAAGGGAGATGCATAGTAGGTTGTACAACTGAATGAATGAATTCAAATGAAATGTCTTCCATATTTAACCCCTCTGAATCAGAGAGTTGCGTCGACCGGGGAACAGTGGGTTTACTGTTCAGGGGCAGAACGACAGATTTTTACCTGGTCAGTTTGGGGATTTGATCCAACAACCTTTCGGTTACGCTCCTACCCGCCAGGCTACCTGCCGCCCCAAAATATACTGTATGTTGAAAATGTGTGAAATCATGAGAGTAATAATGACATTTTTTTATGTAATTATATTGACATTGTGAATTCATGCAACATGTCTTGACAGGCTATATATTTTGACCACATCAGTGCATTTGTAACGATAATAATCCATATAAAGTACAGTAATTTGTTAAATTAGAGGTACGTGTGAAAGTGAAAATATTGTGTACATACTACAAAAGACTGAGATAATGGAAATCCAATGAGAGATGGCTGATCTGCTCTGTTGGAAGATCTGGCACCGCTGCATTTCACAGAGAGCACGTTTTTAGAGACGTGGCAATTTTTAGCAGAAAGTACAGATTGGCTCATCAGATATCGTTTCCCAAAACCAATCTTATAGGATCTTTGAGAGGATTTAAGACCTACTTTAGAAAGGCAAACCCATGCCATTCGGGTGCGCGTCAAAGTGTTATCCCTCCTCGGGTTTTTGGCAACAGGGCACTTTTCAGCCGGAGCTTTCCGATCGGCCAGCGACATCTCACATCCCTCGATGAGCCAATGTTTTGGATGCAATCATCAGCAAAACGTACTGTAACATACAATTCCTACCATCGCGCAACAGGTTAAGAGGGGTTTCTTTGCCATCAATGGGTTCCCAAATACGAACGGAGAAATAGACGGCCCCCACATCGCCATAAAATAACCATCCCAAAACGAGTTCAACTAGAAAAGGCTTCTACTCTTAATGAGCAGGTGATAGGTGATGTTATGTGCAAAACACGCTACTGATTTAGTGCTCAGGTGGAAAGCACGACTTGTTCATTCTGCAGAACAGCAATGTTGCTGATCCGCCTACAGGGGGAGCTGTTGAGGATGGATGGCGTATTGGTGAGTATTGCCTACTGCTAGTGTCAGATATTGAATTCAACCAAAAGGTTTTATTTGTCTCACTCAGTTGTGGTTTGATGAGTAACAATGAGCGTTATAACTCCACGTGAAATACGCCCATCATTCACCCTTCATGGTGACAATAACGCCCTTATTTGCTGTATAGTTGGGAAGTATTGGAATTAGGCCAAGACAGTATATCTAAAGAACATATCCATGGCGAACTTCAAATGTCTTTGGAGGTGTTGGCAGAATGTTTTATTTTACAGTGACATTTGCTGTAGTTTTATCTGACTGTTTCTGAAAGACAAAAACAATTGCAAATTGTTGTGGACCTGTAAACAGATCGTTGGAATGCAGTAATGTTTCGCATTCACTTTTTCCCGAAACTAAATATGCTGCCCTGCCCACAAATTCTGAAACATTGTCTACTCGAAAAAATAAAAATAAACTAGAGTTTATTGGTAGCCTACACACTTCAATACAAAAGATCAGCTGTCTGTTCACCTGTTCCATTCTGCTGTATGTTATAAACCGCGCCGCGCACCCTGTCATCTGCATAGAGCAAACACTTTAAATAATAGCCTCTCTAATAGGCCCAATTAAATGAGAAATGCGCATGGTAATTTGTTGTATGGCTACATCGGGAATATGAACTCATCATGGCCAGAAAAGGTGAGGAATATACAGTGGGGAAAAAAAGTATTTAGTCAGCCACCAATTGTGCAAGTTCTCCCACTTAAAAAGATGAGAGAGGCCTGTAATTTTCATCATAGGTACACGTCAACTATGACAGACAAAATGAGGAAAAAAAATCCAGAAAATCACATTGTAGGATTTTTAATGAATTTATTTGCAAATTATGGTGGAAAATAAGTATTTGGTCACCTACAAACAAGCAAGATTTCTGGCTCTCACAGACCTGTAACAACTTCTTTAAGAGGCTCCTCTGTCCTCCACTCGTTACCTGTATTAATGGCACCTGTTTGAACTTGTTATCAGTATAAAAGACACCTGTCCACAACCTCAAACAGTCACACTCCAAACTCCACTATGGCCAAGACCAAAGAGCTGTCAAAGGACACCAGAAACAAAATTGTAGACCTGCACCAGGCTGGGAAGACTGAATCTGCAATAGGTAAGCAGCTTGGTTTGAAGAAATCAACTGTGGGAGCAATTATTAGGAAATGAAAGACATACAAGACCACTGATAATCTCCCTCGATCTGGGGCTCCACGCAAGATCTCACCCTGTGGGGTCAAAATGATCACAAGAACGGTGAGCAAAAATCCCAGAACCACACGGGGGGACCTAGTGAATGACCTGCAGAGAGCTGGGACCAAAGTAACAAAGCCTACCATCAGTAACACACTACGCTGCCAGGGACTCAAATCCTGCAGCACAGACGTTTCCCCCTGCTTAAGCCAGTACATGTCCAGGCCCGTCTGAAGTTTGCTAGAGTGCATTTGGATGATCCAGAAGAGGATTGGGAGAATGTCAGATGAAACCAAAATATGACTTTTTTGGTAAAAACTCAACTCGTCGTGTTTGGAGGACAAAGAATGCTGAGTTGCATCCAAAGAACACCATACCTACTGTGAAGCATGGGGGTGGAAACATCATGCTTTGGGGCTGTTTTTCTGCAAAGGGACCAGGACGACTGATCCGTGTAAAGGAAAGAATGAATGGGGCCATGTATCATGAGATTTTGAGTGAAAACCTCCTTCCATCAGCAAGGGCATTGAAGATGAAACGTGGCTGGGTCTTTCAGCATGACAATGATCCCAAACACACCGCCCGGGCAACGAAGGAGTGGCTTCGTAAGAAGCATTTCAAGGTCCTGGAGTGGCCTAGCCAGTCTCCAGATCTCAACCCCATAGAAAATCTTTGGCGGGAGTTGAAAGTCCGTATTGCCCAGCGACAGCCCCAAAACATCACTGCTCTAGAGGAGATCTGCATGGAGGAATGGGCCAAAATACCAGCAACAGTGTGTGAAAACCTTGTGAAGACTTACAGAAAACGTTTGACCTGTGTCATTGCCAACAAAGGGTATATAACAAAGTATTAAGAAACTTTTGTTATTGACCAAATACTTATTTTCCACCATAATTTGCAAATAAATTCATTAAAAATCCTACAATGTGAATTTCTGGATTTTTTTCCCTCATTTTCTCTGTCATAGTTGACGTGTACCTATGATGAAAATTACAGGCCTCTCTCATATTTTTAAGTGGGAGAACGTGCACAATTGGTGGCTGACTAAATACTTTTTTTCCCCACTGTATTATGCAAAAAAGGTGAGGAAGGGGGGTGGGGTGTAGAAGGATTACTGTTATACTACAGGTATTCCTTAAAGAGGTAGGGTTTCAAGTGTCTCCGGAAGGTGGTGAGTGACTCCACTGTCCTGGCGTCGTGGGGGAGCTTGTTCCACCATTGGGGTGCCAGAGCAGCAAATAGCTTTGACTTGGCTGAGCGGGAACTGTGCTTCCGCAGGGGTAGGGGGGCCAGCAGGCCAGAGGTGGATGAACGCAGTGCCCTCGTTTGGGTGTAGGGACTGATCAGAGCCTGAAGGTAAGGAGGTGCCGTTCCCCTCACAGCTCCGTAGGCAAGCACCTTGGTTTTGTAGTAGATGCGAGCTTCAACTGGAAGCCAGTGGAGTGTGCGGAGGAGCGGGGTGACGTGAGAGAACTTGGGAAGGTTGAACACCAGACGGGCTGCAGGGTTCTGGATAAATTGTAGGGGTTTAATTGCACAGGCAGGGAGCCCAGCCAACAGCGAGTTGCAGTAATCCAGACGGGAGATGACAAGTGCCTGGATTAGGACATGTGCCGCTTCCTGTGTAAGGATGCGGCACATGTATTATGTTTATAAATGAAATATTGTCTATGCAAGAAATGTCACATTACATCATTCAGACGTCGCCTACAAATGTCAACGGAAAAGGTGAAATGTCTGTTCTAACGTTAAACTGCGCTTCGGATCGGATCGCATAGAGCAAAATAGGCTGCTGGAAATACTGTAGCTGATCTATTTACTACTGTGAAGTGGGTCCTATTAAATGAGAGATGGGACGAATGATAGCCAATCCTAACTTGTTGTTGGCCTATAGGCTATTTTGCGAGTATATGCTTTGTTCTGCAATATTATATGCCTATTTCTAATTATTTTAGAATGTAAAGATGAATTGATTTTCACTAACGGCAAATGATTGTGTAGTGTATTAAGATTATGACTTTGTTAATGGTTTAAGTGGAACCTGAGAGGATGTTTATTTTAGTGTCAGAGGGAATTGTGTTAGGGTGACGCCACATACAACAGACAGGAAGTGTGTGTTGTAGACAGGGGATTGGACAGTAGAGGGAGCCACCAATATCTTGGGAAGATTATATATACTGGGTTAAAACGAAGAAGAGGTTAGAGCGGCCATTGCAAACTGGGACGTCGCTCTCCGGGTGGTCATGACATCCGTAAACTTATGCTGGAATCTTGTTGTAACTGCCTCTGTCGCCAGTTTATTTCATGTATTAGCACTTTAGTTTATTTCATGTATTTGCACTTTTTATTATTTAATTTCTTCTGAATTGTACGTTTACAGCAAGACGGAACTAATTATTGGTTCCGCCCGAGGGTTGTCACCCGAGCGCCTTTTAGCGACGCACTGAGGAGACTTCACTGCAAAAAGCGAATTATTTTTCCACTGTTATCGTGTTTAAGTGCATACTTACAAAGAAAGTATACAGAAGAAGATAAAGGACATTTAAAAGGATGTTTAGCACCTCTGTGTGATAAGCAGCAATGAGGTTTGTTGACTATTTATTTTGCTAGGAGGGTGTTTGTGTTTACGTGCGTCATTTTTTGGTGTAAAATATACATAAAGTGTCTAGCTGTATGTGCTTGATTATAACGCCAGATGTGTGAGACATGCATATGGCATTATTTTGTTAATGTATTTTTCTTTCTTTAAACCAGTTCTCACGGGTTGACCAGCATTAAAGCCCTGTATTCAAATCAAGACCTCTTGCCTCATGCCTGTCACTGGAGGAGCTACAGTGAGTGTTAACTGATAGTTTTAAAATCAAAATACGATTAAAGCGTTCTTGAGTCCCAGGCAAGGAACACAATCATGATCTATTTGGTCAAAACAAACTTAAAGGTAGAGTCAGCAATATGATGTAGATGCACAAAGTAAACATCATAGTGGGTCAATTTCTACAACAACTAAGAGTGTTGGAGCGCGATGCTAAACTCCTCTGTTTTGGTCCCGTGGCTACCACGCTGTAAGAGAGTGAAGAGAACCCGTGCACATGGGCAAATACTGTGTGAGAGAGAAGTCAGGCATCTTGCTCATCACAATATCTGCGGTGCTGCTCGTACAACATCATTTAGCTGACTCTACCTTTAAGCTCTCATCCGGGGATCTACCAGAAATCAGGCCCCCAACATCTCCAATACATGGACCAGAACAATGTTGTTTCCTGCTTCCACAAACATTCATTAATATAACACTAATGTCAGATTATGGTATGATAATGAGTGTACATTCTGAGACTGTTGCTCACTTACATTCATTTTTATTACAAGTCTGTTTTAATATTTATTAATTCATTATTACATGAGATTATCCGTTTTAAATAACAACTACTTTTGACTTCAGGGATTCCTCAGAGCTGTAAGACTTGTGAACATGTTGAGGTAAGTCATAATGTCAATTCTCACTTTTACATAACTTCAGGAGTCAGGGACAGTCTGAAAGCCAGGTGTGTACTGACCAACCATTCATACTGGGATATAGACAGTCCTGTGTTCTGCTTTAGTAATATAAACACAGTCTGAAAGCCAGGTGTGTACTGACCAACCATTCATACTGGGATATAGACAGTCCTGTGTTCTGCTTTAGTAATATAAACACAGTCTGAAAGCCAGGTGTGTACTGACCAACCATTCATACTGGGATATAGACAGTCCTGTGTTCTGCTTTAGTAATATAAACACAGTCTGAAAGCCAGGTGTGTACTGACCAACCATTCATACTGGGATATAGACAGTCCTGTGTTCTGCTTTAGTAATATAAACACAGTCTGAAAGCCAGGTGTGTACTGACCAACCATTCATACTGGGATATAGACTGTCTTGTGTTCTGCTTGTAGGAATGCAGGATTTTAACTTCTGTCATATTTTGTCATTAGACAGTTGAATTGGATCAATCACCAGCATTCCATGTAACATTGAATAAATACATTAGATTAGTTACTTTGCTTAATGGGCCAGTTTCCCGGACAAATATTAAGCCTAGTCCTGGACCTTAAAGAACTTTCTATTGAAACTTCCATTGATCATGCTTTAAGTCCAGCACTAGACTCAATCTGTGTCCAGGAAACAGGCCCCATATGTATAACTGGCATGCTTGTCCTTGTTCAGGACTCCACACACTGGCTTCAGATTGAACCCTTGACTTCCACTGTCCAGGGAGTGACAATGTTCAGGTAAAATAACTACTTTTAACATTTCATTCCGCTTGCTAGTGTATTTCCCCATTACCTTTGGGAATAGGCTTCTAATCCAACCTCTCCATTTGACGATTGACCCTCTCTACCATATCTTGTTGTTGCCCTCAGGCACAGGACACCCAAAGGGCGTTATGAGTGCACAGTGTCTGGGATCCGCTGGGTGTGTGACAGAGATGTCATTCTGAAGTATCACTTCAGGAACTGGTATCCCTACAGTCACCTTCTGAAAGACATGCAGTACGGACAAGGTGGTCCATTGCTGGACATCACTATGGAGTTAGGTGAACTGGAGGAAGTTCATCTGCCACACTTTGTCTGTTTAGGTAAAACCATATAGACATAGTATTCATAAAGACATTTCCATGTAACTGAGTTTCACTTCCTGAATGAATGAATGAATATTCTGGGAGTTTGAGTTTACTGTGATATGATACTGCATATTCTTTGTGTTTTAGTTGGATGAATAATACAATATTTGTCTTTCTGTCTCCTTTTTATTGTGTTGTTCAGGGACCAACCCTTCCCTGAGGAATGAGATGAAGATTCTTCATGTAGAGGAACATGGAGTGTCTGTTGAGGAAGTGCATGAGGTCACCAGATTCCATGCTAAGATTCTCCATCCCAAGTTCTCAGTTATCTCTGTTATACTGAGCTATATCTTTTCGCGGAACATAGATGTCCACTGTGAGCTGATGCTCTATCTGACAGTGAAAAAGCAAACACTAATTCCACGCCTATACCTGTTCCCCAGTAACCCCAGCCAAATACAGGTGAGGTACCATTATTTTATAGGCGACCTTAACTAAGCAGTGGTACGGTTTATGTTGACACTCATAACATGAAGATAATAGTGTGTTGCTAGTTTTCTGAATAATGTTTGAATAAGACTATACATTGACTGGCTGTGTATTCCATGCCTCGTTTCGCAGGCTGTGGAACAACAGGAAAAGTCTCAAGGGTCTTCAAGGGTTCTCATCTCAAGACCAGAGCAGGCCTTCAAACTGAATAGTTACTTCAGACTGAACATTCCCTGTTCTACCTACATCAATCCACAGGTACAGTTTTAGTAGACTAAGAACATGAATCTGACATCTAAGTCACATTTCTATCCATTGCTCTCTGTTGCTTGATGGCTCTCAATTCAAATTGCTTTATTGGCATGGGAAACATATGTTTACATTGCAAGCAATCTCTCTCTCGCTCTCTCCATCTCTCTCCAGAAGATTCATCTCATACATAGAGACTCCACACCAAGCTTTTTCAAGGCGGTTTTGAAAATGACAGGGGTTGACATTGAGATGGAGTTATTCGGTGATGATGAGAGGATTGCATGGAAAGAAGTGGTATCACAAGGTAGGAGCATATGTCAATCATAACTTTGTACTTTTGTAACAGATGCTATTTAGAGTGATATAACCTCATTTTGTTTATCTTTCAGATGAATACATCACTGCCACCCATTCAACAAGTAAGTAAACATGAGTTACAGTGCATTCGGAAAGTATTCAGACCCCTTGAATTGTTCCACATTTTGTTACGTTACAGCCTTATTATAAAATTGATTAAATCGTTTTTTCCCCCTCATCAATCTGCACACAACACCCCATAATGACAAAGCAAAAACAGGTTTTAGAATTTTTGCAAATGTGTATATATAAAATAAAATCACATTTACATAAGTATTTAGACCCTTTACTCAGTACTTTGTTGAAGCACCTTTGGCAGCGATAACAGCCTCGATTCTTCTTGGGTATGATGCTAGAAGCTTGGCACACCTGTATTTGGGGAGTTTCTCCCATTCTTCTCTGCAGATCCTCTCAAGCTCTGTCAGGTTGGATGGGGAGCGTCGCTGCACAGCTATTTACAGGTCTCTCTAGAGATATTAGATCGGGTTCAAGTCCGGGCTCTGGCTGGGCCACTCAAGGACATTCAGAGACTTGTCCCGGAGCCACTCCTGCGTTGTCTTGTCTGTGTGCTTAGGGTCGTTGTCCTGTTGGAAGGTGAACCTTCGCCCCAGTCTGAGGTCCTGAGCGCTCTGGAGCAGGTTTTCATTAAGGATCTCTCTGTACTTTGCTGAGTTCATCTTTCCCTCGATCCTGACTAGTCTCCCAGTCCCTGCCACTGAAAAACATCCCCACAGCATGATGCTGCCACCACCATGCTTCACCGTAGGGATGGTGCCAGGGTTCTTCCAGATGTGACGCTTGGCATTCAGGCCAAAGAGTTCAATCTTGGTTTCATCAGACCAGATAATCTTGTTTCTCATGGTCTGAGAGTCCTTTAGGTGCCTTTTGGCAAACTCCAAGCGGGCTGTCATGTGTCTTTTACTGAGGAGTAGCTTCCGTCTGGCCACTCTACCATAAAGGCCTGATTGGTGGAGTTCTGCAGAGATGGTTGTCCTTCTGGAAGGTTCTCCCATCTCCACAGAGGAGCTCTGGAGCTCTTTCAGAGTGACCATCAGGTTCTTGGTCACCTCCCTGACCAAGGCCCTTCTCCCCCGATTGCTCAGTTTAGCCGGGCGGCCAGCTCTAGGAAGAGTTTTGGTGGTTCCAAACTTCTTCCATTTAAGAATGATGGAGGCCACTGTGTTCTTGGAGACCTTCAATGCTGCAGAACTGTTTCGGTACCCTTCCCCAGATCTGGGCCTCGACACAATCCTGTCTCGGAGCTCTACGGACAATTCCTTCGACCTCATGGCTTGGTTTTTGCTCCGACATGCACTGTCAACTGTGGGACGTTATATAGACAGGTGTGTTCCTTCCCAAACATGTCCAATCAATTAAATTTACCACAGGTGGACTCCAATCAAGTTGTTCAAACATCTCAAGGATGATCAATGGAAACAGGATGTACCTGAGCTCAATTTCAAGTCTCATAGCAAAGGGTCTGAATACTTATGTAAATAAGGTATTTCTGTTTTGGAATATTTTTTTATTCTGTATATTTGTATTCTTCTGTTCACTCTGTCATTTAAGTCATTATTGTGGAGTCACTACAATGTTGTTGATCCATCCTCAGTTTTCTCCCATCACAGCCATTGAACTCTGTAGCTGTTTTAAAATCACCAATGGCCTCATGGTGACATCACTAACAGTTTCCTTCCTGTCCTGCAGCTCAGTTCAGAAGGACGACTGCATCTTTGATGTGTCTGGGTGGTTTAATACATCACCCACAGGATAACTATTAACTTGACCCTGCTTAAAGAGATATTCAATGTCTGATGTGTTATTGTTACCCATCTACCAATCACTGCCCTTCTTTATGAGGCTTTCTAAAAGATCCCTGGTCTTTGTAGTTGAATTATTTATTTGTATTATTTCAATTTTCTATTTTAAATTGACTGACTTTAATTGGAATTGACCACAACCCTGGAGTCGGCTCTATACAATAAATGACTATCAGAGGAATGATAACTGGAGAGACTGGAAGATGTAGAAACAGCTGCTGTTAACCCTAAAGCCATATTAATTTAATTGATCCCCCCTTCAGCATTAACAGTCCCTGACATTCCTGCTGAGGAGTTTCTGAAGAAACACTGGGCTAAACTAATTCAGCGAACCAAAAACTCAATGCCAATAGCAGATGATCTGTGGTCAAAGAACATGATTGGTGAAGAAGAGCACTCCAGAATAACAGCTGAAACAACTGAACAGGACCGAATGAGAAAACTACTGAAAGCAGTCATCCCCAAAGGACCAGAAGTGACGGGAGCTTGTCTCATGGAACATGAAAACCATCTTGTTAAGGACTTGAGTGAATCTAGGTAAGACAGTTTTCATTGCTCCCTCCCTTGAATATGTGTAATGATTAAATATAGGTCAAATAAAAACACAGCTACCCAGATCAAAGAGGAACTGTTTTTCCAGAATGGAAGCATGTTTTTGTGTTTCTGTCTGTAATAAATGACTGTTATCTTATTGTAGTTACATCATAGGACCATCATCACATCATTATCTCAGATGGAACTCCTCCTTCTCCTCCATACTTTCTGATCTCTCTCTTCCCTTCTCCTCCATACTTTCTGATCTCTCTCTTCCCTTCTCCTCCATACTTTCTGATCTCTCTCTTCCCTTCTCTTCCATACTTTCTGATCTCTCTCTTCCCTTCTCCTCCATACTTTCTGATCTCTCTCTTCCCTTCTCCTCCATACTTTCTGATCTCTCTCTTCCCTTCTCCTCCATACTTTCTGATCTCTCTCTTCCCTTCTCCTCCATACTTTCTGATCTCTCTCTTCCCTTCTCCTCCATACTTTCTGATCTCTCTCTTCCCTTCTCCTCCATACTTTCTGATCTCTCTCTCCCCTTCTCCTCCATACTTTCTGATCTCTCTCTTCCCTTCTCCTCCATCCTCTTTCTTGTAGAACCTAATCTGAAGACGCTGAGGCCTGTCTCCTAGTCTGTGGACTAAAACACTTCTTCACCTAATCTGAAGACGCTGAGGCCTGTCTCCTAGTCTGTGGACTAAGACACTTCTTCACCTAATCTGAAGACGCTGAGGCCTGTCTCCTAGTCTGTGGACTAAGACACTTCTTCACCTAATCTGAAGACGCTGAGGCCTGTCTCCTAGTCTGTGGACTAAGACACTTCTTCACCTAGGAATGTATTTTGTTTGTGTGTGTCTTTGTATATACTGTGTGTGAGTTGGCCTCTGATTACTGTGATTAGTTCAATGTAACGTCATATACTATACATTATAATCAGTCTGTTTTGGGTTTGCAGAATCATTGTATATCATTGGTTTTCCATCCTATCATGTTACCACACAGATGTGACTGTCTAGCTCAGCGGTTTCCAAACTTTCCCATTCTGGAGACCATCAAATCACCGTCCAAAGCTCTTGAGGACCACCATTCACGGAGTCGCTGTTCTTTTTTCACATCAAATATATTGCCGGTCAAATTCTATCAATAGATGTGAATGTAACAAAGCCTGTAAAGGTCTATTATTATAAACTAGTTGCATTGTGAAAAGGAATGTAAAATTGATTATAATACCATTAATACTCCCAACTGTTATTATTTTTGAATAATGTAATTGCAGTTTTACTAGATAGAATCTTAACTTATAGGCAGAATACTTGTATTAAGTGGATGAAGACTTTACATGAACCTATGGGTGTTGAATCCTCCCACTGTGTTGAAACAGGAAGTCCATTTATAATGAAGTAGAGGAACGGGTCTACCTCTTATTATAGACCAATGATGCCGCTACTTCGCTTCATCTCCGTTCCGCCGGTATGAATAACCAAGACCTAGAAAGAATAAGGTCGTGACCTCGGCGATTTTCCTTCAAAATAAAATTCCCGCAATGATGATAGTGATTTTTTTTTTTTTTTTACTGAAATTCGTAATATTTATTGTATTAAATATCTGACACTAACACCTCTATTTCAGTCTTGGAAAAAAAAAATCTTAGCTTTTGTTGTTTCATTTCATTGTAAGGCTTTGTACATTCCCCACGGGCTTTAAAGGGATGATTTTGACCATATCTGGTTAATTAGGGGCGTTTCTAAATGCTAAATAGCCAAAGTAATACACAAGAACTGAGGCTGAGAACAACTGGTATTTATCAATGGCGACCTCCTACGTTTGCGTCATAGGATTGGTTGATACATCATACTTTTTCTATGCATACCAACAAAATTGCGTTTATATGTTGTATTTTAAGATAGATTCTACACAATATTTATAAATTGATAAATGTGCACAAAAGCATTGAGATGTATAAACTTGGCGCATTCATGTTTGCAGTTATAAATCAGACCTGTTGTAAAACGGTGCCTGTATGAACTAGCGTTATGAAATACACCCATCATTCATCTTTTATGGTGACAATAACGCCCTTATTTGCTGTATACCTTGGAAGGATTGGAATTAGGCCAAGACAGTATATCTAAAGGAAATATCCATGGCGAACTTGATCAAATGTCTTTGGAGGTGTTGGCAGAATGTTTTATTTTACAGTGACATTTGCTGTCGGTCTATCTGACCGTTTCTGAAAGACAAAAACACTTGCAAATTGTTGTGGACCTGTAAACAGATCGTTGGAATGCAGTAATGTTTTGCATTCACTTTTCCTGAAACTAAATATACTTCACTGCCCACAAATTCGGAAACATTGTCTACTCGAAAAAAATAAAAATAAACTAGAGTTTATTGGTAGCCTACACACTTCAATCCAAAAGATAATCTGTCTGTTCACCTGTTCCATTCTGCTGTATGTTATAAACCGCGCCGCGCACCCTGTCATCTGCATAGAGCAAACACTTTAAATAATAGCCTCTCTGATAGGCCCAATTAAATGAGAAATGCGCATGGTAATTTGTTGTATGGCTACATCGGGAATATGAACTCATCATGGCCAGAAAAGGTGAGGAATTTATTATGCAATGATTATGATAATGTATTATGTTTATAAATGAAATATTGTCTACGCAAGAAATGTCACATTACATCATTCAGACGTAGCCTACAAACGTCAATGGAAAAGGTGAATCGTCTGTTCTAACGTTAAACTGCGCTTCGGATCGGATCGCATAGAGCAAAATAGGCTGCTGGAAATACTGTAGCTGATCTATTTACTACTGTGAAGTGGGTCCTATTAAATGAGAGATGGGACGAATGGTAGCCAATCCGAACTTGATGTAGGCCTATAGGCTATTTGGCGAGTATAGGCTTTATTCTGCAATAACAGGAAATATATGCCTATTTCTAATTATTTTAGAATGTAAAGATAAATGGATTTTCACTAGCAGCAAATGATTGCATCTTGTTATTGTATTTAGCTAGGCCTACCGGTTGTTTTGTTATGAATAAGAGTCTCGTCATATATTCCCTATTTGCACAAAAATGTACTAGGCTACTTTTGCCTTATTGATATGCAAGACTTCAACCACTAGAAACTGTGCGCACGCATGGTCTAAAGTTTGCAGCAAATTCTCAGGTCAAGTTCAGTTTTTATAAATGACAACATTTGCGTGAAAAGTGCCACATGCATGTTTTGTGGCATATTTTGTGTGTAGGCAACGTTTATAAATGAGACCCCTGGTATTATAGAGCAAAATACTTGAAATAGCTGATCTATTTACTGCTGTGAAGTGGGTCAAATTAAACGAGAGATGGTTGGAACGGTAACCTTGTTGTAGGCCTATATGCTACCACGTGAGTATGAAACCATCACAGAAAAGGTGAGGAATTTATTATGCAATGATCATGGAAACGAAATAAATAATAGCCTAGGAAATAGATGTCTATTTGTAATTATTTTAAAATGCAAAGAAACGAAATATATTTTATATCTCTAACGGCAAATGATTACATCTTGTTATCAACCTTTTTATTGTTATGAATAAGCTTGTCCATCATATTCTCCATTTACACAAAATACTAATCGACTTGCCTGTGTGTGATGATTTTGCGGATACACGCTGTGTTGGTATTTACATACGTGTGTGTTTTGTTTGGCCAGACCTTACCGAAATAGTATTTGTTTTCTTTCTGGACGCCAGCAGGTATTGAACTAACCTCTTTTCGTTCTCCTCCTCCTCCTGCTCAGACTCCTCCTCCTGCTCAGACTCATCGTCAGACTACTCCTCCTCCTCCTCCTCCTCCTCAGACTCCTCCTCCCCCTCCTCCTCCTCTACCTCCTCCTCCTCCTCTCTTTAGACAGGGCTCCAGATGTTGTAGTAACAACCTCCCCCTGACTCTGGAAGACCACATGCTGAGCTGGAGTTAGTAGAACATGTTGTCCCAAATGGAACCCTATTCCCTTTATAGTGCATTACTTTAGACCTGGAACCCTATTCCCTATATAGTGCACTACTTTAGACCTGGAACCCTATTCCCTATATAGTGCACTACTTTAGACCTGGAACCCTATTCCCTATATAGTGCACTACTTTAGACCTGGAACCCTATTCCCTATATAGTGCACTACTTTAGACCTGGAACCCTATTCCCTATATAGTGCACTACTTTAGACCTGGAACCCTATTCCCTATATAGTGCACTACTTTAGACCTGGAACCCTATTCCCTATATAGTGCACTACTTTAGACCTGGAACCCTATTCCCTATATAGTGCACTACTTTAGACCTGGAACCCTATTCCCTTTATAGTGCACTACTTTAGGCCTGCCTGCCTGCCTGCCTGCCTGCCTGCCTGCCTGCCTGCCTGCCTGCCTGCTGTTCGTTGTCTCTTCCACCACCATCTTCCTGTCCAGACTGTTATCTGACCCAGGCTACAACCACCATCCATGGACACACCTACACCTCTCTGGAAATCTCCAGTAAGAACCGAATTGAATGGATTGGAATTGAATTGATTGGACTCTGTTGAATTGAATTGAATGGATTGGATTCAGTTTAATTGAATTGGATTGAACTGAATAAAATAAAGAAATGAGTCATGTAATTCACTAAATGAAGTCATGTGTATTCACTATATTGACTTAATGTTCCAGGTAAGTGAAGGGAGCTCACCACTGCTGAACTGGATGACTTTAAGAGACAGGTTGACTGTCTCAACATGCCACCTGCCATGTTCATCAACCCCAAGACAGGTTGGTTGACATCTTGACCCAGTCTCTGCAGTGCAACTGACAAGTGCTGTGGCTCAAAACTGACACAGAATGGTTCTGCCTCAGAATGGCCCCTGTGTGTGAGAATTCATCATTGAAAAATATATTGAGAAAGGTTGGTAAACCAATACATAGTCAGGGTTGGGGTCAATTCCATTAAAATGTCAGTCAATTCAGGAAGCAGACAAATTCTAATTCCAATTCTCCTCAATGCTTTTCAATTAAGACAATTTGGATTTGGAATTTGGTTAACTTTCTGACTGGACTGGAATTCAAATGGAAGTGACTCCAACCATGTACATAGTCACTATGAAAATATATTTTTTGTAAAAGTTAAATATTGTGTTTATTATCCTGTAGTGTTTTAATCTATGTGTGTGTGTGTGTGTGTGTGTGTGTGTGTGTGTGTCCTGTTGGCCTTCATGGAGATAGATTCAGTCCAAATGATGATGAGAATCCCAGATTATCTCATTGAGAAGTCAATCTACCTGGGTGTCTTGGATGTTGGAAATGTTAAAAGGTTCAGTGGGGAAACTAGTAGACTGGATTACTGGAAAGTTTTATGAGACATTTGCCTGGTTGCAAAAATGCTGATAGTTTGTCTAATTTCAGTTTGTGTGACAAAACATGGTACCATCTTAACCGCTGAGAAATAACCGTTTGAAGCTGGTGTACAAAACAGAAAGTCAAAAGATGCCAAAACGAAACTTAATGAGGTAATCGGCAGTTGCTAAATCCATTTTTTGACTTATAAACTAATGATACAGTATGTACCCATTGATTCTTGAAGAATCTAACTTATAAATGCCTCATGAGCTCAGTTCAACTGTCATACCCCATTAGAACCCAGAATCTAACGTATAAATGCCTCATGAGCTCAGTTCAACTGTCATACCCCATCAGAACCCAGAATCTAACTTATAAATGCCTCATGAGCTCAGTTCAACTGTCATACCCCATCAGAATCCAGAATCTAACTTATAAATGCCTCATGAGCTCAGTTCAACTGTCATACCCCATCAGAACCCAGAATCGAACTTATAAATGCATCATGAGCTCAGTTCAACTGTCATACCCCATCAGAACCCAGAATCGAACTTATAAATGCCTCATGAGCTCAGTTCAACTGTCATACCCCATCAGAACCCAGAATCTAACTTATAAATGCCTCATGAGCTCAGTTCAACTGTCATACCCCATCAGAACCCAGAATCTAACTTATAAATGCCTCATGAGCTCAGTTCAACTGTCGTACACCATCAGAACCCAGAATCTAACTTATAAATGCCTCATGAGCTCAGTTCAACTGTCATACCCCATCAGAACCCAGAATCTAACTTATAAATGCCTCATGAGCTCAGTTCAACTGTCATACCCCATCAGAACCCAGAATTGAACTTATAAATGCCTCATGAGCTCAGTTCAACTGTCATACCCCATCAGAACCCATAATCTAACTTATAAATGCCTCATGAGCTCAGTTCAACTGTCGTACCCCATCAGAACCCAGAATCTAACTTATAAATGCCTCATGAGCTCAGTTCAACTGTCATACCCCATCAGAACCCAGAATCTAACTTATAAATGCCTCATGAGCTCAGTTCAACTGTCATACCCCATCAGAACCCAGAATCTAACTTATAAATGCCTCATGAGCATGGTCATGTGATGAGGATAACAGACTGTCTCATTGAGAAGGCGGATCACCTGCGTTTTTACACAGGCAGCCCAATTCTGATATCTTTCCTGTTAATTGGCAAAATAAGCTGATCTGATTGGTCAAAAGCCAATGAGTGAAAGAAAAGAACCCAGAATTGGTCAGCCTGTGTAAACACAGCCATAGGGACCTGTAAAGTCCACACTGAAGTTGTACAACTGATGTAGGACTACAACGTGTCAGTTAGTTCATTAACAAATAATGACTTCATTTGAATGACGTTATTCTGGCTCAGCCTTTTTCAAAGCTCTCCTCCAGGGCCCCTAGGAGGTGCATGTTTTAGTTTTTGGTCCTAGAACTAACACCTTAGATTCAACTAATTAACTTTATCATCAAGCCCTTGATTGTTTTTGTATCAGGTGTGTTAGTGCTAGGGCCATTTTATTTTGTATCTACCTGCCCAGGGACTACAGTTGGAAACTAGCTAGCTGGCTAAATCTGACACCTTTACTGAAATGTTGATTGATGTGCAGTATCCCTGTCAAATACATTTCATAGATTAAATTAAAAGGAATGGAATGTTTCTATGTGTCTGTCTATCTGTGTATGTGAATTTGTAAAACATGAGGAAAAGAAAAAAAAAGTGACCCTCCCCTATACCCCAAATTACCCTCACTCCTAGGACAGACCACAGCCTTTAGATATGGAGTTTTAGAAACTGTTCTTTGTTTTGTAACCATTACATGGCAAAGTAGCCAGAAGGTTGTGGATTCGCAGACCACCACGGACAATGGTAGGGGTGAAGAAAAGATAGCTTTTATAAAAGGCATTTCATGCAATTCTTTGTCATTTTACATGACTGGAGACAAGCAGAATCTATTTTAATACCACAACAGAGCATGACAACGAATGAGCGCACGCTGCAGCACCGGAGACGTTTTGATTTCTATACAGGCTGTTCACCGGAGACGTTTTGATTTCTATACAGGCTGTTCACCGGAGACGTTTTGATTTCTATACAGGCTGTTCACCGGAGACGTTTTGATTTCTATACAGGCTGTTCACCGGAGGCGTTTTGATTTCTATTCAGGCTGTTGTTAAGAAAGAGGACAGTCTAAGTTTTGGAACAGTGCTAAAGTTGTATTCCAACTGTAAAAAATTAAGTGCAACAGAACCAGTTACAACTGAACTATTTGATCATCAATGAATTTGCAAAGTCAATGTTTTGTTTCCTTTGTCACACCGGCTAGGGGCGGCAGGTGGCTTAGTGGTTAAGAGCGTTGTGCCAGTAACCGAGAGGTTGCTGGTTGTAATCCCGAGCCGACTAGGTGAAAAATCTGTCGCTGTGCCCTTGAGCAAGGCACTTAACCATAATTGCTCCTGTAAGTCGCTCTGAATAAGAGCGTCTGCTAAATGACTAAAAATGTAAAAACATAGAAAGTTGTAGCACAGCCTCTGAATGTCATAGAGACAAACCAATGATATTCTATATGCAACACAAATCCCTCGTTGTTAGTAGCCTAAAGCGACATTAAAATGAAGGTTGTTTAAGTGAATGAAGCCTTCTTGAATTAGCCTCCTGTCAGCACCCATGCACTGTCCATCTCCGCGGCTGCCGCTTCATGGGTAAGTTATGGAAATTACTGGTTTATGGTTTATTTCTTTATTTAACTGAATTTAAAATCAGGGGAGCCCAACTGAAACCAGTGTCTCATTTGTAATGGTGTCTTGAGGATAAAAATTCCATCAACACAACAACAAAAGACAAAGAGAAACTACCAGACAGCTATAAATACATGACATCAGGTGATTGCACACTTCAGTGGGACTCATTTAACAACAGAGTTCTAAACTGCCCTATCAGCACCTGGGAATCCAGATGGATTCGAATCATCGAATTGGTGATTCGTTTTGTATTCCATAACTGTGGTGCGTTAAAACTAAAGGCAGATTTACCCAAAAAATGTGTAGAGACAAGCGGGACCCCCAAGAGTTAACCAACCTTGCGAACGGGTTTGGTATCTCATGTTGTTATATTTCAACAGGGAAGTGAGGTATGTTGGAAGCTTGTGGACAAGAGCTCTGTAAACAAGAAGGGAGTAATGAAGTGATCTATGGGATTTTAGTGAGGACCAGCCAAGCTTTTAATACAGGATGCAGCGATGTGTATTAAAACTATCACCTGTGATAAAGTGAAAGGCGCTATGGTAGACGGCATCCAAATGTTTAAGAGTAGTGGCTGCTGCATTCTGGTAAATGGAGTCACCGCGGTCAAGAACTGGAAGGAAAATTGACAGCACAATCTGCTTCCTGCTGTTAATAAAAAAGAAGCCCACTTTAAAATCTTAGCTTTTTAACTAGCTCATCAGTATGTTTTTTAAACGTTAGATCATTATCAACCCAAATGCCCAGATATTTATAAGCGGGAACGCGCTCCATAACAGAGCCACCCAATGAGTGAATATGTAGCCCATCTGAGACAGTTTATTCAGTGAATAAGAGAACAACATATTTAGTTTTGCCCGCAATAAGTACGGGTTTTAAATCAACAAGGGCTTCCTGTAATGTAACTAAATCAGATTGCAGCTCTAACATAGCTTTGTCAACAGTCGGCGCATAACCGTATAGTCTGCATATAGAAGAATATTACAGGATTTTAATACATAGACCAGTAGTATTTATATAAATTGTAAAGAGAGGTCAATAACTCTGATAAATAGCTTCATTATGGGGCAACAAAACATATTGTTTTTATTCATATAAATTACATCAGTAGCAAGTTTACCTCCTGTCTTCCTTCTCATGTTCACGTACTCCCTCTCAAACTGAACAGGAAGTACCAATTTTTAAGTCGCTCTGGATAAGAGCGTCTGCTAAATTACGTAAATGTAAAATGTAAATGTAAGTAAGACTAGTCCGCGCACACAGATATTGCATTTTTTTAAACCTTTTTTAAATTTATTTTTTCGTTAGAAGCCTTTGACTCGCCTCCTGAAGTCCCACGGTACACAGCACATCCATTGATTAGGAAGCACACCAGGGTTTACATCAGCAAGAGCAGGGTAGGACAGGGCTCATGATTGGGATAACCTATCCATTGCACTGTGTAACACTGTATACACCATCCCAGCAGTGCAAAAACTCGGAAAAGGAAGTACATTTTCTTAGAAATGGAAATTGGCGCTGTTCTTCTCCGAGCATTCTCTTCCTATAGCCTTAGGCCTACAGTAGAGGCCATGGATCATGTGATTGAGACCAAGCGAAAGATCATGACCCTCCCCCATTGTGAACAATTGCGTGCATTTCGACCACTCCCTAATTTCATTAAATCAAGAAATACAAAATATAAATCGACTTTTACTAGATAGAATATGAACATATCGGCTGGATACTTGCCTTAAGTGTATGGAGACTTTACATGACCTAAATATCAATATATAATAGGCTATAAACCTATGAGTATTTTTGGTGAGCCGGTTCATTTGACTCCGTTCACATAAGAGAGCCATCATTTGGCTCCCAAATGGCTCTTCATTTAAAATGCTTAATTGCAAATCTACAATATAAAGGTCAAACGGTAGACTACCTTTACGTCAGATAGTGAAATGCACGTTCAAATACATTTTTACCTGGATAAATTATTAGATCACCTGCTTAAAAAATAAGTTTATTTTTAACGCACTACAAACATAAGCCTGGACCAGAATGACGCGCTCTCCCCACTATTTACTGTTTCTGCAGTAAGGATTCACCCTCTTTAGATAATTATTGTGTAACTTATCTGCGGGTGATCGGTGTTTTGAGCTCAAAAAGCACCTCCTCGCTGCATGTAAATCAGGGAGAACAAATTAACGGCTCTTTCACCGATGCAATTCGATTCCCGACGTTCGCCAAAAAAGATCCGTTCACAAAGAGCCGTTCTTTCGCGAACGACCCCATCACGAGTTGAAATAGGAAATACATGTATAAGGAAGTAAAGGACGTTGTCGTCGAAGAAACATGTTTAAGAGGTTTGTAGCGTTCTTGTACAATTTAATGTAGACTATTATTTATTGAGAAGTTATGCTATCATAAAGAGAGAGATGATTTAGGGGGGTAAGACATCCGCCAAGTTATTACAATATTGATTTCAGCTTCCGTGAATGATAATTTTGGCTGATTAACATTGGAGTTAGTGATCAGCCTAATCAATAAGATCGAATGTGATGTGATAGGCTACAGGGCTATGATTATGGGTATTATTGTTATAGGCGATTGACCAGTGGTGTAGTGGTCCCTGGAGAAGTGGGTATACTCTCAGTATTCACCTTTTTTTTTTTTAAGTAGTCCAGAAAAAAGCCCTGTTTTAGAAACAGTGACATGTAAGACTATGATTTAGTTTACCCAAAAATATGTAATTTCTACTTGCACACTATTATAAAATGATCATGACTTGATTAGGAGCAGTTTGTAGTTACTACTGGTCACAAGAGCAGCCTGGATGAATGTAAAATGTATTTATCATGAGGCAAACAGGAAATGGTGTTTCGATTATTTTTTGCACATTTATTTAAATAAAATACTTCAAATCTGAAGGTGACAATGCATCCTTGTTCATATTGCTATATGCTTTGTTTTGAACATGTTCATTTACCGGTAAATCATTCAACAAAATATGTTACAACAATATTTAGTTAACAATTAACAAAAATATATGCATTAACAACACATCAACAGTGATATACTCTCTCAACCCAGCACTGGGTTTCTGACCTTTGCTCATACTACAGTATATTCCAGACAAATTTGCTTTCTGCAGGAGCTTTCACACTGCACTGTCTAGAACGCACCGAAGAGGCAGCACGATGGCTCTTCAACCAGGTCCTTGTATATTTTCTAGGATCAAACTTGGAAGTTGGTGGGCCGTTGATATTAATCATCATCAAGTTTGATATGTTTGAGATCAGAAGGACAGCCCTCTTGTCTGAGCTTATATTGTTCATAAGGCTAAAATTCCTCTCACACTCTGCTGTACCGACAGGGAATGTTTTCATACAGTTCATAAGTGGTTTTAGGTCCTTGGGCTCACTACTGGGCTCTTCCAGTAGGTCCCGCATCCCATTCAGTGCTTGGTCTGTGCACAAGTTAAATCGCTTGCACAGTCGCTTAACTTGTTCTTCACCATGGCGGATGCTGGGCTTTGATGGCCACTTACTCTGATCAAGGATGCTGAGGTCCATGATGGTCTCATCTTCAAAAGACAAGCGTTTCTCCAGATTGTTCACAAGGCTTTGTAAGAACTGGCCTGGATTGATAGACTTCAGCTTTGCATTTGTTTTCAGGGCTATAGACCGATACTCCCCAGTCTGTTTTGCTTCTAAAGCCTCACTATATTTCTCACCTGGACTCTCTTTGAATGACTGGATCACTCTGATTGAGCGTTTCAGCAGATGCTCTGCTCTGAGGAGCGTTATAGAACGAGACTGAAGCTCCTGTGACAGGAGACTTAGTTCATGGAGAGTGTCGTACATGAGGCCAAGGTCACAAATGAATTCTGGACTTTGAACACGGTCTAACAAACCTCTGTACATCTGCCTCTCTTTGGTGGACCTCATCTCATCACTGCAAGCATTTTTAAAGTGCTGCACAAGAGCTCCCAGGGATGTCCAAACAGCACGAACAGTCCGAAAGCTACTGGCCACCCAGCGTACATCCAAGATTCTGCCAATGCGAAGAAGTTGTGAGCCTACTTCAGCTGCTGCATTAACAAGTTCACGTTCATTTTTGTTTGACACACTATACAGAGAGTATAGCTTCTGGATAAAAGTTTTAAAGTGATTGACAGAGTTTACCTCATCAACTGCATCTGACACAGCAAGTTCAAGTCTATGGTTCATGCAGTGCCATACAAAAAGCTTTGGGAATCTCAAAGTCAGTCTGGTTGCTACTCCTGACTTCTTTCCTAGCATGACACTGGCTCCATCAGATACAAATGTTACCCAGTTTTCATGAAGCCACTCTTCTGTAAAGCCAGCATTAGTTAAACAGGTGAGTAACGCCTGTAATATGCCATCTGCTCTCTGATTTTCCAGTTCAACAAGTTCCAGGAATATGAACTCAGGGCTTTCTTCTTGAATTGATGCTTTAATAGAAACTGTCATGACAGCTTTGTGACTTAAAGAAGATGCCTCGTCAATTAGGACAGCTAACTTACTGGATGATGCTATAATGCTACTGATGATTTTGCTCTGCATCTCACTAGCAACATGTTGTATTATTTGTGTTGCACTGTAACGTGAATGAAGTATTGAGCCCATTTTTACACCATTCAGTTCCTGCAGCTCAATGAGGCTCTCATGGTCAGAAAAGGGTCGGTTCTTTTTGGCCAGATGGTAGGCTGTTCGAAACACAGCTTCAGTTTCCTTCATGTAGGACTCAGTCATAGTCTCCACTGCATTCTCAATGGCAGCTTCTTTCTGTTGCTCTGCCACCTTCACAGCCTGAGTGTGGGCCTTGGACAACGCATGTTTCCTCACCTTATTTCTCAAGATTGACAAACTTGTTGTTCTACTTCCCTGGCCAGACACTTGAATTTCAAAGTTCATCCATTCTCTTGAGAGCGATACACCTTGTCCTTGCTCCTTGTCGATCCCAATGGAGTTCACACTGCTACAGACCAGACATCCTGCGAAGCATAAACAAACAATGTAACTACTCCTGTATCCACAGCTGTACGTGTGCATGGTCCTTTACACACACACACACACACACACACACACACACACAAAGTTATCTGTGCCCACTGTTTCAGAAGTTACCCAAACTAGCAATCTACCTAAACTTACCCAATTTTTTGTTTTTGGATCCCAACCAGGGGTTCTTGGATTTGAAGTCTTCTGTTTGTTTAGCACTCCACAGGTCTGGCCAGTCATTATTGATGTCTACAGACAACAACAAAACTAATTATGCATCTCCCTGTCTCTCTCTCTCTCACACACTTACACACACACACACACACACACACACACACTACTGTGATCACAATAGTCATCAGCAAGACATGGGTCCCCCTCTTTACATTAACAATCTGCATAACCAAGTGGAAATATTTTCAGCAAGTGAAGCTGAAGCATACAGGAGATTAGTGAGTGAAATACTTGGGAGAGTTTATTTAACAAAAAAACAACAAATTTAACACAAAATGTTATATAACAGTAGCATTGTAAAAACAAACATGGATACAGACAAAATAAATAGAAGGGCAATAAAATAAATAACATCACACAGAAATTCAAAATGAGGCTTAATCTGTCAAAATCACCTTTTGTTACAGTGTGAGGCTTCACTTTTCAATAAACTGGAGATGCAATTTACTGCCTGTGTGTTCTGACCTGGTGGTGGTAGACTGGATCCTTCTCTATGCTCACACTGACTTGCCTGGCTAGCTCCCGGTTGAGAGCTGCCAGGGCTGCTGGTTTTAGGGGTGGGGTCTGCCTGGGCCTGATCTGGGCCTGATTTGTGCCTCTTTACAAAAAAAGTCTGCAATATCTCCCTTCCTTTTCATGGTTACCTGTCCCTATACAAAATAAGACAGCCTGATTAGACCTCAATATTGTTTTAGGCTGAATCTTAAACTATTTGTCCCCATTCTTGTGTTTTAACTTACTTAAAAATCAACTACCAGCTTAGCTACTATGCAATTAAACTAGATCATATAGGTTAGTTAGGGCTAAGTAACTTGGCTAATGTTATAATTTAGGGCTTAGTAACTTGGCTAACGTTATAATTTAGACCTTTACAATAATAAACAAGCTTCATAAACATTGAGATAATCAGTTTCATCAGTCTGGTATGAAATTCTTATGAACTGGGTTGATTAAACACTTACTGAAAACCAACAATGCCCCGGTTTCCCCACATTATCCCAATCTACGTAGCTAGCTTCATAACGTTAGCCGACTCGCACTAACTATTGGCGGCAACATCTCTTCTCCTCTAAATGTGCAGTCACTGGCAATTTGCCAGTAGTTTAAAATAATGATTCATTTGGAAACCACCTTAAAACTTACCTCAGAATGATGTCTTCCATCAACTGGGGTGGCACACCGCCGCTTGTGTCCTTTCTTCATCCGTTGTTTGGTCTGCTGCCGTTATCGTAGTCAAGTGGCACCGGCACCTGAGTTTTTTTTTTTTTTTTCACTGGCACCTGAGGTATTAGCGATATTTTCCTCGGCATGACCCGCCCTACTCTGCCTCTGATTGGCTCATCAGTCCTCATGCCTAAAGTTAACCAATCTAATCAGTGAAAGCAGCGAGTACCAGCCAATTAGAGGCAGAGGAGGGTGGGTCATGGCTTCACTATCCCCGAGGAAGAAAATAGGCAATCTGACTCACAGATATTACTGAATGATGCGCATCAGGGGGGATTTAGAAGTGGGTATACGCAATGCTGACTGAAAAATAAGTAGGTATACGCCGTATACCAGCGTATACCCTGGACTACACCTCTGCGATTGACAGCACATTATGGTGATAATTATCCGCGTGAAAGACTGTGGAAACTGCGCACTTTCACTTCCTGAAAGAAGACGTGCATCGGAATTATGTAAAGCTGTCCACTAAATAAAATAGTATGTCTCGTCAAGTAAAAGTGACGTGCAACAATGTGCATAGAAACTATTTAAATGTAGGGCTAAATCAAATTTTAAGTTTAAAGCTTTCTGGTGACGGATCAGAAAGGCGGTGGTCCGTTTGGCGCAGGTGCGCTCGATATAATTTACCGGCTCACGTACGCGCATTGTTAACCACAGGTTGAATCGGCAGCACACCTTTTCTCCGAATGCAAAACCCCGGTGCCCCGGGCGAGATAAACTGATCGCACCTCAAGGGAACTCAAGCGCTGCATGGGTGTATTCACTAAACCAGGGATGGGCAACTGGCGGCCCGCGACCCACCTTTTGTAGTCCCGCGGACCAATAATAAAATACGTTTTTTTGGAACTCAGTCTGGGTCTCAACTTGCTGTTGACCGTTAGAATAATAGAACACACGAGGTGCAATTTCGAAATGTGGTTGTGCCTCAGCAGTCACTCAATTAGCCCATGTCAGCTACATTTGTTTTTAGATTGGTAGGTTACTGAATTACAGACCGCGGGTGGGGACCATTGATCGTCAGTTATCATATTAAAAACGGCAAACATTTGCCTCCACCCTTTGGCAAAATGTGTAGAATTGCATGAAATGAGTTAGAAAATTGCGAAATATTCTCTCCGCCCTCATGGCGAAATGTGTAGAATTGCGAAATATTCTCTCCGCCCTCATGGCGAAATGTGTAGAATTGCAGGAAATGAACATGAAAACTATTATGGATGTGGGTACGCAGAGACACTGCGGCACCCCATGATGAGTTCTGTTTTTTTTGTGGCACCCACCCACATCAAAGTTGCCCATCCCACCACTAGTGACCTACCAGAATTTGTCCAATAGAAAGTCTAGTTGTTGAAACATTTTGCTACGGTTTGGTACGGTGTTCACTAACGAGTACACCCAAGCTCAGGCACTATCAAATGCACTTGCCAGACAAACAAACTTTTCCATCATTGGACATTTTTCTGCATGAGGTAATTTCCATGTAAAAGGACCCATGAGCACCATGTGTTCATAGGAGAATATCAAATTGGGTATCAAATGAAAGCTAAGAGTCTGTGTTTTAGGGAAATGAGAAGGCATAGATACATTTTTCAACCATTTTCCATCTTAAAGATTATGCATACATTTTCGATGGGACCATCTAGCCAATGAGAGGGCAGATATGTGTGTGAACAACAGGCCATAGAGATAAAGGGACTCATCTTTGTATCTGTGCCATTATAGCATCTGGGACAGCATGGGCAGAGCCATTCAGGCTATCTCCATTTTAAAGTAGTACATTTTCTTCTTCTTCATTGGCTGATCGCTCCCAATTCACAGGAATCCCCATCCAGTTGACTACTTTAAAATGGTGGAAGGCCTCAAGCGCAATGTCCATGCTAAAACTGGTTATATCCCTGATGAGTCCTCTATTTCTATGGCAACAGGCACAACTCCGATGGTTTGTTTACATTTCTACCGTTGTGGCTAGATGGAGTAGGCCTACAGCTCTGTCTAGTGGTTGCGTTGGGGACAACAGTTGTTGACAAATGTAGCATTTTAGCTATGCCTAACCCTTTTCCTAACCTTAACCTCAGTCTCCTAACCTGCTGTGTTACTTCTCCTAACCTGCTGTGTTAGTTCTCCTAACCTGCTGTGTTAGTTCTCCTAAACTGCTGTGTTAGTTCTCCTAACTTGCTGTGTTAGTTCTCCTAACTTGCTGTGTTAGTTCTCCTAACCTGCTGTGATAGTTCTCCTAACCTGCTGTGATAGTTCTCCTAACCTGCTGTGTTAGTTATCCTCCTAACCTGCTGTGTTAGTTATCCTCCTAACCTGCTGTGTTAGTTCTCCTCCTAACCTGCTGTGTTAGTTCTCCTCCTAACCTGCTGTGTTAGTTCTCCTCCTAACCAGCTGTGTTAGTTCTCCTCCTAACCTGCTGTGTTAGTTCTCCTCCTAACCTGCTGTGTTAGTTCTCCTCCTAACCTGCTGTGTTAGTTCTCCTCCTAACCTGCTGTGTTATTTCTCCTCCTAACCTGCTGTGTTATTTCTCCTCCTAACCTGCTGTGTTATTTCTCCTCCTAACCTGCTGTGTTATTTCTCCTCCTAACCTGCTGTGTTAGTTCTCCTCCTAACCTGCTGTGTTATTTCTCCTCCTAACCTGCTGTGTTTGTTCTCCTCCTAACCTGCTGTGTTAGTTCTCCTAACTTGCTGTGTTAGTTCTCCTAACTTGCTGTGTTAGTTCTCCTAACTTGCTGTGTTAGTTCTCCTAACCTGCTGTGATAGTTCTCCTAACCTGCTGTGTTAGTTCTCCTCCTAACCTGCTGTGTTAGTTATCCTCCTAACCTGCTGTGTTAGTTCTCCTAACCTGCTGTGTTAGTTCTCCTAACCTGCTGTGTTAGTTCTCCTAACCTGCTGTGTTAGTTATCCTCCTAACCTGCTGTGTTAGTTATCCTCCTAACCTGCTGTGTTAGTTCTCCTCCTAACCTGCTGTGTTAGTTCTCCTCCTAACCTGCTGTGTTAGTTCTCCTCCTAACCAGCTGTGTTAGTTCTCCTCCTAACCTGCTGTGTTAGTTCTCCTCCTAACCTGCTGTGTTAGTTCTCCTCCTAACCTGCTGTGTTAGTTCTCCTCCTAACCTGCTGTGTTATTTCTCCTCCTAACCTGCTGTGTTATTTCTCCTCCTAACCTGCTGTGTTATTTCTCCTCCTAACCTGCTGTGTTATTTCTCCTCCTAACCTGCTGTGTTAGTTCTCCTCCTAACCTGCTGTGTTATTTCTCCTCCTAACCTGCTGTGTTTGTTCTCCTCCTAACCTGCTGTGTTAGTTCTCCTAACTTGCTGTGTTAGTTCTCCTAACTTGCTGTGTTAGTTCTCCTAACTTGCTGTGTTAGTTCTCCTAACCTGCTGTGATAGTTCTCCTAACCTGCTGTGTTAGTTCTCCTCCTAACCTGCTGTGTTAGTTATCCTCCTAACCTGCTGTGTTAGTTCTCCTAACCTGCTGTGTTAGTTCTCCTAACCTGCTGTGTTAGTTCTCCTAACCTGCTGTGTTAGTTATCCTCCTAACCTGCTGTGTTCATTCTCCTAACCTGCTGTGTTAGTTCTCCTCCTAACCTGCTGTGTTAGTTCTCCTCCTAACCTGCTGTGTTAGTTATCCTCCTAACCTGTTGTGTTAGTTCTCCTAACCTGCTGTGTTAGTCTCCTAACCTGCTGTGTTAGTTCTCCTAACCTGCTGTGTTAGTTCTCCTCCTAACCTGCTGTGTTAGTTCTCCTCCTAACCTGCTGTGTTAGTTCTCATCCTAACCTGCTGTGTTAGTTCTCCTCCTAACCTGCTGTGTTAGTTATCCTCCTAACCTGCTGTGTTAGTTATCCTCCTAACCTGCTGTGTTAGTTCTCCTAACCTGCTGTGTTCATTCTCCTAACCTGCTGTGTTAGTTCTCCTAACCTGCTGTGTTAGTTCTTCTCCTGCTGTGTTAGTTATCCTCCTAACCTGCTGTGTTAGTTATCCTCCTAACCTGCTGTGTTAGTTATCCTCCTAACCTGCTGTGTTAGTTATCCTCCTAACCTGCTGTGTTAGTTCTCCTAACCTGTTGTGTTAGTTCTCCTAACCTGTTGTGTTAGTTCTCCTAACCTGCTGTGTTATCCTCCTAACCTGCTGTGTTCATTCTCCTAACCTGCTGTGTTAGTTCTCCTCCTAACCTGCTGTGTTAGTTCTCCTCCTAACCTGCTGTGTTAGTTATCCTCCTAACCTGCTGTGTTAGTTCTCCTAACCTGCTGTGTTCATTCTCCTAACCTGCTGTGTTCATTCTCCTAACCTGCTGTGTTAGTTCTCCTAACCTGCTGTGTTAGTTCTCCTAACCTGCTGTGTTAGTTATCCTCCTAACCTGCTGTGTTAGTTATCCTCCTAACCTGCTGTGTTCATTCTCCTAACCTGCTGTGTTAGTTCTCCTAACCTGCTGTGATAGTTCTCCTAACCAGCTGTGTTAGTTCTCCTCCTAACCTGCTGGGTTAGTTCTCCTCCTAACCTGCTGTGCTAGTTATCCTCCTAACCTGCTGTGTTAGTTCTCTTCCTAACCTGCTGTGTTAGTTCTCTTCCTAACCTGCTGTGTTAGTTCTCCTAACCTGCTGTGTTAGTTCTCCTAACCTGCTGTGTTCATTCTCCTAACCTGCTGTGTTCATTCTCCTCCTAACCTGCTGTGTTAGTTCTCCTCCTAACCTGCTGTGTTCATTCTCCTCCTAACCTGCTGTGTTAGTTCTCCTCCTAACCTGCTGTGTTAGTTATCCTCCTAAACTGCTGTGTTAGTTCTCCAAACCTGCTGTGTTAGTTCTCCTCCTAACCTGCTGTGTTAGTTCTCCAAACCTGCTATGTTAGTTCTCCTAACCTGCTGTGTTCATTCTCCTAACCTGCTGTGTTAGTTCTCCTCCTAACCTGCTGTGTTAGTTCTCCAAACCTGCTGTGTTAGTTCTCCTCCAAACCTGCTGTGTTAGTTCTCTTCCTAACCTGCTGTGTTAGTTCTCTTCCTAACCTGCTGTGTTAGTTCTCCTCCTAACCTGCTGTGTTAGTTCTCTTCCTAACCTGCTGTGTTAGTTCTCTTCCTAACCTGCTGTGTTAGTTCTCCTCCTAACCTGCTGTGTTAGTTCTCTTCCTAACCTGCTGTGTTAGTTCTCTTCCTAACCTGCTGTGTTAGTTCTCTTCCTAACCTGCTGTGTTAGTTCTCCTCCTAACCTGCTGTGTTAGTTCTCTTCCTAACCTGCTGTGTTAGTTCTCTTCCTAACCTGCTGTGTTAGTTCTCTTCCTAACCTGATGTTACTTCTCCTAACCTGCTGTGTTCATTCTCCTAACCTGCTGTGTTCATTCTCCTAACCTGCTGTGTTAGTTCTCCTCCTAACCTGCTGTGTTAGTTCTCCTCCTAACCTGCTGTGTTAGTTCTCCTCCTAACCTGCTGTGTTAGTTCTCCTCCTAACCTGCTGTGTTAGTTATCCTCCTAACCTGCTGTGTTAGTTCTCTTCCTAACCTGCTGTGTTAGTTCTCCTCCTAACCTGCTGTGTTAGTTCTCCTCCTAACCTGCTGTGTTAGTTCTCTTCCTAACCTGCTGTGTTAGTTCTCTTCCTAACCTGCTGTGTTAGTTCTCCTAACCTGCTGTGTTAGTTCTCCTAACCTGCTGTGTTAGTTCTCCTAACCAGCTGTGTTAGTTCTCCTCCTAACCTGCTGTGTTAGTTCTCCTCCTAACCTGCTGTGTTAGTTCTCCTAACCAGCTGTGTTAGTTCTCCTAACCTGCTGTGTTAGTTCTCCTAACCTGCTGTGTTAGTTCTCCTAACCAGCTGTGTTAGTTCTCCTAACCTGCTGTGTTAGTTATCCTCCTAACCTGCTGTGATAGTTCTCCTAACCTGCTGTGATAGTTCTCCTAACCTGCTGTGTTAGTTCTCCTAACCTGCTGTGTTAGTTCTCCTAACCTGCTGTGTTAGTTCTCCTAACCAGCTGTGTTATTTCTCCTCCTAACCTGCTGTGTTAGTTCTCCTCCTAACCTGCTGTGTTAGTTCTCTTCCTAACCTGCTGTGTTAGTTCTCCTAACCTGCTGTGTTAGTTCTCCTAACCAGCTGTGTTATTTCTCCTCCTAACCTGCTGTGTTAGTTCTCCTCCTAACCTGCTGTGTTAGTTCTCTTCCTAACCTGCTGTGTTCATTCTCCTAACCTGCTGTGTTAGTTCTCCTCCTAACCTGCTGTGTTAGTTCTCCTCCTAACCTGCTGTGTTAGTTATCCTCCTAACCTGCTGTGTTAGTTATCCTCCTAACCTGCTGTGTTAGTTCTCCTCCTAACCTGCTGTGTTCATTCTCCTAACCTGCTGTGTTAGTTCTCCTAACCTGCTGTGATAGTTCTCCTAACCTGCTGTGTTAGTTCTCCTAACCTGCTGTGTTAGTTCTCCTCCTAACCTGCTGTGTTAGTTCTCCTCCTAACCTGCTGTGTTAGTTCTCTTCCTAACCTGATGTTACTTCTCCTAACCTGCTGTGTTAGTTCTACTCCTAACCTGCTGTGTTAGTTCTCCTCCTAACCTGCTGTGTTAGTTCTCCTCCTAACCTGCTGTGTTAGTTATCCTCCTAACCTGCTGTGTTAGTTATCCTCCTAACCTGCTGTGTTAGTTCTCCTCCTAACCTGCTGTGTTAGTTCTCTTCCTAACCTGCTGTGTTAGTTCTCTTCCTAACCTGCTGTGTTAGTTCTCCTAACCTGATGTTACTTCTCCTAACCTGCTGTGTTCATTCTCCTAACCTGCTGTGTTAGTTCTCCTCCTAACCTGCTGTGTTAGTTCTCCTCCTAACCTGCTGTGTTAGTTATCCTCCTAACCTGCTGTGTTAGTTCTCCTCCTAACCTGCTGTGTTAGTTCTCCTCCTAACCTGCTGTGTTAGTTCTCCTAACCTGCTGTGTTAGTTCTCCTAACCGGCTGTGTTAGTTCTCCTCCTAACCTGCTGTGTTAGTTTTCCTCCTAACCTGCTGTGTTAGTTCTCCTCCTAACCTGCTGTGTTAGTTCTCCTAACCTGCTGTGTTAGTTCTCCTAACCTGCTGTGTTAGTTCTCCTAACCAGCTGTGTTATTTCTCCTCCTAACCTGCTGTGTTAGTTCTCCTCCTAACCTGCTGTGTTAGTTCTCTTCCTAACCTGCTGTGTTAGTTCTCCTAACCTGATGTTACTTCTCCTAACCTGCTGTGTTCATTCTCCTAACCTGCTGTGTTCATTCTCCTCCTAACCTACTGTGTTAGTTCTCCTCCTAACCTGCTGTGTTAGTTCTCCTCCTAACCTGCTGTGTTAGTTCTCCTCCTAACCTGCTGTGTTAGTTCTCCTCCTAACCTGCTGTGTTAGTTCTCCTCCTAACCTGCTGTGTTAGTTCTCCTAACCTGCTGTGTTAGGTCTCCTCCTAACCTGCTGTGTTAGTTATCCTCCTAACCTGCTGTGTTAGTTATCCTCCTAACCTGCTGTGTTCATTCTCCTAACCTGCTGTGTTAGTTCTCCTAACCTGCTGTGTTAGTTCTCCTCCTAACCAGCTGTGTTAGTTCTCCTCCTAACCTGCTGTGTTAGTTCTCCTCCTAACCTGCTGTGCTAGTTATCCTCCTAACCTGCTGTGTTAGTATGCCTGGTAACAGAGATGCATCAACGGATTGACTGAGTAAGTCTAAACCACGCTCAAGTCTCTACTCTAATTGGTCAGCAAAGAGGTGGGAAACTCCCTCTGTCAGAGTATTTGAGCAAGAACCCAGAACAATGGGTTAGTTCTCTGAAGTGCCCTGCGAGGTATTTCAAAGAGCCCGTATATACGAAACATCATATTTACCATTGAAGGTTTTTGCATTAATTAAAATAACTAGTATATCTTAGAAGTCGTGTTGACCTCTTTTGTTCCTAATACCAGATTTGAATTGACGCGACTTTGACAATAACAACAGTTAGTCTACCTGGTTGGATCCCCATTAGCTGACTCCATAACTCCTGGGGTCCACACACAACTAAAAGACATTACAGACATCGACTTTCCAGTTGACATTGAAAGACGGTAGTAGACATTATAAAACATTTACCAAGTAGACATTACAGCCAGTTAAAATAGCTGACAGGTATTTCTTCCTAACCCTTTAAGAGAATACAGCCTACACACCACTGTTTCTTGTTCTGGTTTAGTAATAGCCTACAAGGTGACACGCATTGCTTTGTTATGCAGGAAAATGTCCAAAGATGGAAAAAATGGGTTTGTCTGGCAACTACGTTTGATTGAGCCTGGTTGTAGTCATTAGTGCACAGCTTCCCAAACCGTACCAAAACATTTCGCAACAGAAAAGGTTTTTGGAATGACAGCGAGAGTTTCTATTGAACAAATGTAGGTAGCTCCCAACCCGTATCGTTTAGTAACCCGTATCGTTTAGTAACCCGTATCGTTTAGTAACCCGTATCGTTTAGTAACCCGTATGGTTTAATAACCCGTATGGTTTAGTAACCCGTATGGTTTAGTAACCCGTATCGTTTAGTAACCCGTATCGTTTAGTAACCCGTATCGTTTAGTAACCCGTATCGTTTAGTTTTTATGCCCATAGTTGCACGTGACTTTTACTTGACCAGACGGACTAGTTTCTTTAGCGACATCTTTACAAAGAAATCCGATGCTCGTCTTCCTTCAGGAAGTTAAAGAAATTAAAGTTTTGACCGTCTTGGGGATCATGCGTAATCATGATAATGTGCTGTCAATCGCTTATAACAATAATACCCTACTAACCTATCACATCATATTGATCAGGCTAACCAATATATTAATCAACATATGCCTAAAATGATTATTCTTGAAAGTTGATATCAGTATTGTATAACTTTACAATTCTGCGGATGCTTTACCCCCTAAATCAACTCTCTATAATAGTCTAACTTCTCAAAAACACTTTTCTACATTAAATTGTAAATGAACGTTACAAACCTCAAAACATTTTTCTTCAACCATACTTCCTTATAAATGTACTTCCTATTTCAGTAGTCTGCGGCAGAGGAGGCTGGTAGGAGGAGCTATAGGAGGAAGGGCTCATTCTAATGGCTGGAATGGAATTCATGGAATGGAGTCAAACATGTGGTTTCCATATGTTTGATACCGTTCCTCTGATTCCATTCCAGCCATTAGAATGAGCCCTTCCTCCTATAGCTCCTCCCACCAGCATCTGGTCAGCAGGTTCAACACTTGTAGGTTTATATTATATGTTGATATTTATGTCATGTAAAGTCTTCGTACACTTAATGCAAGGCAAGTATTCAGCCCATAAATTCATACTCTCCCGAGTGGCGCAGTGGTCTAAGGCATTTGCAAATAAATTCATAAAAAATCCTACAATGTGATTTTCTGGATTTTTTTTCTCATTTTGTCTGTCATAGTTGACGTGTACCTATGATGAAAATTACAGGCCTCTCTCATCTTTTTAAGTGGGAGAACTTGCACAATTGGTGTCTGACTAAATAATTTCCCCCCCCACTGTATAGTATATATACAAAAGTATGTGGACACCCCTTCAAATTAGTCAATTCGGCTATTTCAGCCACACCCGTTGCTGACAACTTGAAACTAGAAAAAAAAAAAAACGTTTCAATGCCGGTTGCTGCACGTCACTTTTACTTGGCCTAATTGACGAGACGGACTTTTTTTTTCAAAGAAACTAGTTTACCTGATACACGTCTTTCTCCAGTAATTGAAAGAGCACAAAGATAATAATCACGATCATGTGCAGTCAATCGCCCATACCCTACCTCATAGCCCTGTAGCCTATAATATAACATTGATTCATATTGACTAGGCTAATCAATATGATCCAGCGACAATGTAAGTAAGCCTAAAATGATCCATATTGAACGTTGAAACCAGTATTTGAATAAGTTAACAATTATGCGGATGTCTTACCCCCTAAATCACCTCTCTCTGCGATGGCCTAACTTTTACAAAACACTTTTCTACATAAAATTGTAAAAGAACGCTGCAAACCTCAGAATAATTTTTCTTCGACCGATAGTGTCCATTTCTTTCTCTATTTCCTTATAAATGTACTTCCTATTTCAACACAGTGGGCGGGTTCACCACGTATAGGTTTATAGTATATATTTATGTCATGTAAAGTCTTCATAAAGTATTCAGCCCATAAATTCATATTTTATCTAGTAAAAGTTGATTTTTATTTCAGGATTTGATTTAGTGATCTATTGTATAGTGAACAAATTCAGGTAGGTCCCTCTCCGTTTTGGTCCGTTTCCTGAAAAGGCCGACACCCACTGCTTGAGTTCTCTTGAGGTGCGGTACCGGTTATCTCAACCTGTACACTGGCTGGCGGGGTTTTCATCAAGACAAATGGTGTATGCTGATGTTATATATATATATATATATATGTAGGCCTATATGTATATATATAATATAACATTGATTCATATTGACTAGGCTAATCAATATGATCCAGCGACAATGTAAGTAAGCCTAAAATGATCTATATTGAACGTTGAAATCAGTATTTGAATAAGTTAACAATTCTGCGGATGTCTTACCCCCTAAATCACCTCTCTCTGCGATGGCCTAACTTTTACAAAACACTTTTCTACATCAAATTGTAAAAGAACGCTACAAACCTCAGAAATTTTTTTCTTCGACCGATAGTGTCCATTTCTTTCTCTATTTCCTTATAAATGTACTTCCTATTTCAACACAGTGGGCGGGTTCACCACGAATAGGTTTATAGTATATATTTATGTAATGTAAAGTCTTCATAAACTTAATGCAAGTATTCAGCCCATAAATTCATATTTTATCTAGTAAAAGTGGATTTTTATTTCAGGATTTGATTTAGTGATGTTTTGCAGGTGTTACCAAGAGAGGGCCCTGTGACAACACCCAGGTTTGGCAGAAGGACGCTAGACGGTCATATCTGTGTGGTAACATGATAGGATGGGTAACCAATGATATACAATGATTCTGCAAACCCCCCAAAATTATTTATTGTAATGTATAGCATATGAATTTAAAAATGGACTATTTATAATGTGAAGTTACATTGAATTAATCACACTTATCAAAGACACATTCACACACAGAGATCGACCGAAACACATTCACAGAAACACACACACATAAATGCATTCCATTCCTTTTAATTTCATTTATTGAAAATGTAATTGACAGTGATACTGCACATCAATCAACATTTCTGTGAATGTGCCAGATTTAGCCAGCTAGCTAGTTTTCAACTGTAGTCCCTGGGCAGGTAGATAAACATTTTAATAAATACTAAATACATGTTTTTGCCCTAGCACCAACACATCTGATTCTACTAATCAAAGGCTTGATGATAATTAGTTCATTAGTTGAATCAAGTGTGTTACTTCTAGGGCAAAAACAACTAATGTGATCCTTAGGGATCCCAGAGGAGAGGTTGGAATACACTGACCTAGAGTAATGTGATCCTTAGGGATCCCAGAGGAGAGGTTGGAATACACTGACCTAGAGTAATGTGATCCTTAGGGATCCCAGAGGAGAGGTTGGAATACACTGACCTAGAATAATGTGATACAAATTAACTCATTATTTATTCATTATCTCACCAATTCTCTCTCTCTCACACACACACACACACACACACACACACACACACACTAAAGCATATACACAAACACAGACACACACAGAGAGATTAACACACTGCAGGATAATAAACACTATATTTACCTTTTCCTAAAAATATCATTAAGGTCTATATTTCATTTAAGTTCATCATTGGTTACCCATCCTATCATGTTACCACACAGATATGACCGTCTAGCGTCCTTCTGCCAAACCTGGGTGTTGTCACAGGGCCCTCTCTTGGTAACACCTGCAAAACATCACTAAATCAAATCCTGAAATAAAAATCCACTTTTACTAGATAAAATATGAATTCATGGGCTGAATACTTGCATTAAGTTTATGAAGACTTTACATTACATAAATATATACTTTAAACCTATACGTGGTGAACCCGCCCACTGTGTTGAAATAGGAAGTACATTTATAAGGAAATAGAGAAAGAAATGGACACTATCGGTCGAAGAAAAAGGTTTCTGAGGTTTGTAGCGTTCTTTTACAATTCTATGTAGAAAAGTGTTTTGTAAAAGTTAGGCCATCGCAGAGAGAGGTGATTTATGGGGTAAGACATCCGCAGAATTGGTAAGTTATTAAAATACTGGTTTCAACGTTCAATAATGATCATTTTAGGCTTACTTACATTGTCGCTGGATCATATTGATTAGCCTAGTCAATATGAATCAATGTTATATTATATATATACATATACATATATATACATCAGCACACACCATTTGTCTTGATGAAAACCCCGCCAGCCAGTGTACAGGTTGAGATAACCGGTACCGCACCTCAAGTGAACTCAAGCAGTGGGTGTCGCCTTTTCAGGAAACGGACCAAAACGGAGAGGGACCTACCTGAATTTGTTCACTATACAATAGATCACTAAATCAAATCCTGAAATAAAAATCAACTTTTACTAGATAAAATATGAATTTATGGGCTGAATACTTTATGAAGACTTTGCATGACATAAATATATAGCCTACTATAAACCTATACGTGGTGAACCCGCCCACTGTGTTGAAATAGGAAGTACATTTATAAGGAAATAGAGAAAGAAATGGACACTATCGGTCGAAGAAAAATTATTCTGAGGTTTGCAGCGTTCTTTTACAATTTTATGTAGAAAAGTGTTTTGTAAAAGTTAGGCCATCGCAGAGAGAGGTGATTTAGGGGATAAGACATCCGCAGAATTGTTAACTTATTCAAATACTGGTTTCAACGTTCAATATGGATCATTTTAGGCTTACTTACATTGTCGCTGGATCCTATTGATTAGCCTAGTCAATATGAATCAATGTTATATTATAGGCTACAGGGCTATGGGGTAGGGTATGGGCGATTGACTGCACATGATCGTGATATTAGCTTTGCGCTCTTTCAATTACTGGAGAAAGACGTGTTTCAGGTAAACTAGTTTCTTTGAAAAAAAAAGTCCGTCTCGTCAATTCGGCCAAGTAAAAGTGACGTGCAGCAACGGGCATTGAAACGTTTTTTTTTCTTCTAGTTTCAAGTTGTCAGCAACGGGTGTGGCTGAAATAGCCGAATTGACTAATTTGAAGGGGTGTCCACATACTTTTGTATATATACTATACAGTGGGGGAAAAAATTATTTAGTCAGACACCAATTGTGCAAGTTCTCCCACTTAAAAAGATGAGAGAGGCCTGTAATTTTCATCATAGGTACACGTCAACTATGACAGACAAAATGAGAAAAAAAAATCCAGAAAATCACATTGTAGGATTTTTATGAATTTATTTGCAAATGATGCAAATGCCTTAGACCACTGCGCCACTCGGGAGAGTATGAATTTATGGGCTGAATACTTGCCTTGCATTAAGTGTACGAAGACTTTACATGACATAAATATCAACATATAATATAAACCTACAAGTGTTGAACCTGCTGACCAGATGCTGGTGGGAGGAGCTATAGGAGGAAGGGCTCATTCTAATGGCTGGAATGGAGTCAGAGGAACGGTATCAAACATATGGAAACCACATGTTTGACTCCATTCCATGAATTCCATTCCAGCCATTAGAATGAGCCCTTCCTCCTATAGCTCCTCCTACCAGCCTCCTCTGCCGCAGACTACTGAAATAGGAAGTACATTTATAAGGAAGTATGGTTGAAGAAAAATGTTTTGAGGTTTGTAACGTTCATTTAAAATGTAATATAGAAAAGTGTTTTTGAGAAGTTAGACTATTCTAGAGAGTTGATTTAGGGGGTAAAGCATCCGCAGAATTGTAAAGTTATACAATACTGATTTCAACTTTCAAGAATAATCATTTTAGGCATATGTTGATTAATATATTGGTTAGCCTAATCAATATGATGTGATAGGCTAGTAGGGTATTATTGTTATAAGCGATTGACAGCACATTATCATGATTACGCATGATCCCCAAGACGGTCAAAACTTTAATTTCTTTAACTTCCTGAAGGAAGACGTGCATCGGATTTCTTTGTAAAGCTGTCGCTAAAGAAACTAGTCCGTCTGGTCAAGTAAAAGTTACGTGCAACTATGGGCATAAAAACTAAACGATACGGGTTACTAAACGACACGGGTTACTAAACCATACGGGTTACTAAACGATACGGGTTACTAAACCATACGGGTTACTAAACCATACGGGTTACTAAACCATACGGGTTACTAAACGATACGGGTTGGGAGCTACCTACATTTGTTCAATAGAAGCTGTCGTTCCTGTCGTTCCAAAACCTTTTCTGTTGCGAAATGTTTTGGTACGGTTTGGGAAGCTGTGCACTAATGACTACAACCAGGCTCAATCAAACGTAGTTGCCAGACAAACCAATTTTTCCATCTTTGGACATTTTCCTGCATAACAAACCAATGCGTGTCACCTTGTAGGCTATTACTAAACCAGAACAAGAAACAGTGGTGTGTAGCCTGGATTCTCTTAAAGGGTTAGGAAGAAATACCTGTCAGCTATTTTAACTGGCTGTAATGTATTTTAGTTGTGTTTGGACCCCAGGTGTTATGGAGTCAGCTAATGGGGATCCTACCAGGTAGACTAGCTGTTGTTATGGAGTCAGCTAATGGGGATCCAACCAGGTAGACTAGCTGTTGTTATGGAGTCAGCTAATGGGGATCCAACCAGGTAGACTAGCTGTTGTTATGGAGTCAGCTAATGGGGATCCTACCAGGTAGACTAGCTGTTGTTATGGAGTCAGCTAATCGGGATCCAACCAGGTAGACTAGCTGTTGTTATGGAGTCAGCTAATGGGGATCCAACCAGGTAGACTAGCTGTTGTTATGGAGTCAGCTAATGGGGATCCAACCAGGTAGACTAGCTGTTGTTATGGAGTCAGCTAATGGGGATCCAACCAGGTAGACTAGCTGTTGTTATGGAGTCAGCTAATGGGGATCCAACAAGGGAGACTAGCTGTTGTTATGGAGTCAGCTAATGGGGATCCAACCAGGTAGACTAGCTGTTGTTATGGAGTCAGCTAATGGGGATCCAACCAGGTAGACTAGCTGTTGTTATGGAGTCAGCTAATGGGGATCCAACCAGGTAGACTAGCTGTTGTTATGGAGTCAGTTAATGGGGATCCAACCAGGTAGACTAGCTGTTGTTATGGAGTCAGCTAATCGGGATCCAACCAGGTATACTAGCTGTTGTTATGGAGTCAGCTAATGGGGATCCAACCAGGTAGACTAGCTGTTGTTATGGAGTCAGCTAATGGGGATCCAACCAGGTAGACTAGCTGTTGTTATGGAGTCAGCTAATGGAGATCCAACCAGGGAGACTAGCTGTTGTTATGGAGTCAGCTAATGGGGATCCAACCAGGTAGACTAGCTGTTGTTATGGAGTCAGCTAATGGGGATCCAACCAGGTAGACTAGCTGTTGTTATGGAGTCAGTTAATGGGGATCCAACCAGGGAGACTAGCTGTTATTATGGAGTCAGCTAATGGGGATCCAACCAGGTAGACTAGCTGTTGTTATGGAGTCAGCTAATGGGGATCCAACCAGGTAGACTAGCTGTTGTTATGGAGTCAGCTAATGGGGATCCAACCAGGTAGACTAGCTGTTGTTATGGAGTCAGCTAATGGGGATCCAACCAGGGAGACTAGCTGTTGTTATGGAGTCAGCTAATGGGGATCCAACCAGGTAGACTAGCTGTTGTTATGGAGTCAGCTAATCGGGATCCAAATCAAATTAATAACATATTGGACTGTGCATGTTTAAATGCAACATGAAGTCTCTGTTTGAACTCTGACCACAGACAGTAAAAGTGTTGTCATTGTTAATGTTTGGAAATATTGACTGTTCTGTTATTTCTTAGTGTAGCTAAGTGAGCAGTGACTCAAAAATGAGTCTCTCTGGGGAGAGAGAGGAGGGGACCACTGCCTCTAAAATGAGTCTCTCTGGGGAGAGAGAGGAGGGGACCACTGCCTCTAAAATGAGTCTCTCTGGGGAGAGAGAGGAGGGGACCACTGCCTCTAAAATGAGTCTCTCTGGGGAGAGAGAGGAGGGGACCACTGCCTCTAAAATGAGTCTCTCTGGGGAGAGAGAGGAGGGGAACACTGCCTCTAAAATGAGTCTCTCTGGGGAGAGAGAGGAGGAGACCACTGCCTCTAAAATGAGTTTCTCTGGGGAGAGAGAGGAGGGGACCACTGCCTCTAAAATGAGTCTCTCTGGGGAGAGAGAGGAGGAGACCACTGCCTCTAAAATGAGTCTCTCTGGGGAGAGAGAGGAGGGGACCACTGCCTCTAAAATGAGTCTCTCTGGGGAGAGAGAGGAGGAGACCACTGCCTCTAAAAGGAGTCTCTCTGGGGAGAGAGAGGAGGGGACCACTGCCTCTAAAATGACTCAAGACACCAGTTCTAAGAGGTAAGAGTTTAATTGTAAAATATACAGTTCTCTTAAAAATATCAAACTAATGAAGAGAAAAGTGTTCACAAATTACATCAAATGTAGGCCTATATCATTCATTTAAAAGGCCAAAACCGATTTACCAATTGCAGACTGTAGCTTTATAAAGAAACATCAGGATTTCTATGAGTTCAGCTATACACTTGTTGAAATGATGTAGATGAGGTACTGATGAGATATTGATGAGGTGATCTGCCTCCCTGTTTTGTTCAGTGTCCAGAAGCCCAGAGCAGAGTCACCTGTCCCCAGCCTGCTATCAATGAAGAGTGATCAGCCACCTGCTTTCAGCCAGGAACCATTACCAGATGACAATAAGGAAGTGGAGAGTTTGGACAGTGAGGATGCATTAAAGATCACACACAACCTTCTGGACAGAAGAAGTAAGACTGTGTTTCATACAATATTACAAAGAACGGAACAAAGGCCCCTCTAACACACACACACACACACACACACACACACACACACACACACACACACACACACACACACACACACACAAACTTATGAGTCCCAACTCTCATTGTTTTCCTACAGGTCAAACTCTTCTGACAGTCCAACAAGACATTAAGGCTAAACTAAAACACAAGTATCAACACATATCTGAAGGAATTGGAAACCAAAGTCTGTTAAAGGACATCTACACAGAGCTCTACATCACAGAGGGTGGAAGTGGAGGGGTCAATAATGAACATGAGGTGAGACAGATAGAGATGGCATCCAAGAAACAAACCACACAAGAGACACCAATCAAATGCAACGACATCTTCAAGCCTTTACCTGGACAAGACAAACCTATCAGAACTGTGCTGACAAAAGGAATCACTGGCATTGGAAAAACAGTCTCTGTGCAGAAGGTCATCCTTGACTGGGCAGAGGGAAAAGCAAATCAGGACGTTCATTTCATGTTTCCTCTTCCTTTCCGTGATCTGAACCTGAAAAAGGACCAATACAGTCTGATGCAACTTCTTTCCCACTACTTCTCAGAGCTGAAAGAGATTGACAGCATTGAAGATGGTGAAACCAAAACTGTTTTCATTTTTGATGGTCTGGATGAGTGTCGACTTCCTCTAGACTTCAAAAACAATGAGAGGTGCTGTGATGTCACGAAGCCAACCTCAGTGGACGTGCTGCTGACAAACCTCATCAAGGGGAATCTGCTTCCCTCTGCGCTCCTCTGGATAACCTCACGGCCTGCAGCAGCCAATCAGATCCCTCCTGAGTGTGTTGACCAGGTGACAGAGGTACGAGGGTTCAATGATCCACAGAAGGAGGAGTACTTCAGGAAGAAAATCACAGATCAGAATCTGGCCAATGAAATCATCAAACACATGAAGACATCAAGGAGCCTCCACATCATGTGCCACATGCCAGTCTTCTGTTGGATATCAGCCACTGTCCTTGAGATGATGCTGAAAGAGGCAGAGAAGGATGAAGTCCCCAAAACTCTGACCCAGATGTTCACACACTTCACACTAATCCAAATCATTGTGAAGAACAAGAAGTACAACAAAGCCACAGAGACAAACCCAAAGGAACTGTCTCAGTCAGACAAAGAGATGATCCTGAAACTGGCAAAGCTGGCTTTCCAACAGCTGCAGAAGGGCAACCTGATCTTCTATGAGGAGGACCTGAGAGAGTGTGGCCTTGATGTCACAGAGGCATCAGAGTACTCAGCATTGTGTACAGAGATCTTTAAAGAAGAATCTGGGCTGAACCAAGAGAAGGTCTACAGCTTTGTGCATCTGAGCATTCAGGAGTTTCTAGCAGCAGTGCATGCTTTAGAATCATGTCTGGACAAGAAGGAAAATGTTTTCTCCCCCAAAGCAGTCACTAGTGATGATGATGATGATTCCTCTGACGATGACTATGATGAAGCCACTCCAACCCTACTCCAAAATGTCATCACACAACAGTACAGAGACATGAAGTCAGACCCGTTGTCTGACTTACACAGGAGAGCAGTGGACCAGGCCTTGAATAGTGAGAATGGACACCTGGACCTGTTCCTCCGCTTCCTTCTGGGTCTCTCACTGGAGTCCAATCAGAATCTGTTACGAGGCCTTCTGACACAGACAGGAAGTACAACACAGAGCAATGAGGAAACAGTCGAGAGAACAGTCAGGTACCTTTCAGACAAGATCAAAAGGGAATCCTCACCAGAAAGGATCATCAACTTGTTCCACTGTCTGAATGAACTTGGTGCCAACTCTCTAGTTGAAGACATGCAAACCTCCCTGCGATCAGGAACTCTTTCAGAAACAAGACTAAAACTTGACCAATGTTCAGCCCTGGCCTACCTGTTACTGATGTCAGAGGAGGTGCTGGAGGAGTTTGACCTGAAGACATACACCACATCAGAGGAAGGTTATCAGAGGTTGCTGCCGGTAGTGAAAACCTGCAAGAGAGCACTGTAAGTTCTGTTATTGAGTTGATGTATACAGTATCATTATTCTGAAGGATTTGTATATCTAACAGATGATCTCCTCTCTCCAGACTGGATCACTGTGACCTCAAATATAAATCCTGTGAGACTCTGGCCTCAGCTCTGCAGACACCAAACTCCCCCCTGAGAGAACTGGACCTCCGCTACAATGACCTGGGAGACAGAGGAGTGGAGCTGCTCTGTGTTGGACTAACCAGTCCACTCTGCAACATACAGACACTAGTGTGAGTTAACTATCTTCAGTATCCACTGTGAGTGTTTATATATTATGTATGTAGTTAGTATGTGTATGTTTTTAACATTATTTGAACGTCTTGGTAAATATGCAGAAACATACATAAAATGTGATAAATATATCAAACTAAGGTTAAATATCTTGAGTGAGTTAGTATGTTTTTAACATTGGTTAATTATGTGTCCTTCTGTTATTGTCTTAATGCATCTCATTATTCTTAAAGCTTTGCATATTTAACAGTGTATCACTATATCTCCTCTCTCCAGACTGTCTGGCTGTAAACTCACATATGAATCCTGTGAGACTCTGGCTTCAGCTCTGCAGACACCAAACTCCCCCCTGAGAGAACTGGACCTCAGCTACAATGACCTGGGAGACAGAGGAGTGGAGCTGCTCTGTGTTGGACTAACCAGTCCACTCTGCAACATACAGACACTAGTGTGAGTTAAATATCTTCATTATCCACTGTGAGTGTTTATATATTCTGTATGTACTGTATACTGAACAAAAATATAAATGCAACATGCAACCATTTCAAAGGTTTTACTGAGTTACAGTTCAAATGAGGAAATCAGTCAATTGAAATAAATTCATTAGGCCCTAATCTATGGATTTCACATAAATGGGAATTCAGATATGCATCTGTTGGTCACAGATACCTTTAAAAAAATAAGTATGGGTGTGTATCAGAAAACCAGTCCATAAATGGACCACCATTTGCCTCATGCAGCGCGACACATCTCCTTCTCATAGAGTTGATCAGGCTGTTTATTGTGGCCTGTGGAATGTTGTCCCACTCCTCTTCAATGGCTGTGCGAAGTTGCTGAAAACTGCCGGGAACTGGAAGACGCTGTCGTACACGTCGATCCAGAGCATCCCAAACATGCATGTCTGGTGAGTATGCAGTCCATGGAAGAACTGGGACATTTTCAGCTTCCAGGAATTGTATACAGATCCTTGCGACACGGGGCTGTGCATTATCATGCTGAAACATGAGGTGATGGCGGCGGTTGAATGGCACGACAATGGGCCTCAGGATCTCGTCACGGTATCTCTGTGCATTCAAATTGCCATCGATAAAATGTGATTGTGTTCGTTGTCCGTAGTTTATGCCTGCCCATACCATAACCCCACCGCCACCATGGGGCACTCTGTTCTCAACGTTGACCTCAGCAAACCGCTCGCCCACACAATGCCATCACTCCATAAACGCTTTCTGCCATCTTCCCGGTACAGTTGAAACCGAAATTCATCCGTGAAGAGCACACTTCTCCAATGTGCCAGTGGCCATCGAAGGTGAGCATTTGCCCACAGAAGTCGGTTACGACGCCGAACTGCAGTCAGGTCAAGACCCTGGTGAGGATGACGAGCACGCAGATGAGCTTCCCTGAGAAGGTTTCTGACTATTTGTGCAGAAATTATTTGGTTGTGAAAACCCACAGTTAAATCAGCTGTCCTGGTGGCTTGTCTCAGACCATCCTGCAGGTGAAGAAGCCGGATGTGGAGGTCCTGGGCTGGCGTGGTTACATGTGGTCTGCGGTTGTGAGGCCGGTTCGATGTACTGCCAAATTCTCTAAAACGATGTTGGAGGTGGTTTATAGTAGAGAAATTAACATTAAATTCTCTGGCAACAGCTCTGGTGGACATTCCTGCAGTCATCATGCCAATTGACTAACCCGTTCACTCTGCAACATACAGACACTAGTGTGAGTTAACTTTCTTCAGTATGAGTTATTATGTGGATGTTTTAAACATTTGTTAATCATGTGCTCTTCTGCCCTCTAGTCTAGTTCAGTGTGGTCTGACAGAGGGTTGCTGTTCAGATCTGGCCTCAGTCCTGAGTTCACCCAACTCACAACTGAAACAACTGGAGCTGAGAGACAATGACCTGCAGGACTCAGGAGTTACACTGCTGTCTGCTGGACTGGAGGATCCAGACTGTAAACTACACACACTGGGGTAAGTACAGCTGTTTCAGTCAGGTCGGTACTGAGCTGAGTTACACTGCCCTCTGCAGGACTGGAGGATCCAGACTGTAAACTACACACACTGGGGTAAGTACAGCTGTTTCAGTCAGGTCGGTACTGAGCTTAGTAAAACAAAAATTGAATGTTTCATTACAATGTTTGTGTCATGGACAAATGTATGGGTGTCCTACAAGATGATTGACACCAGTCCACCAACCTAGACAGCTGTTGTGTCTCTCTGTAGGCTGTCTGGCTGTCTGGTCACAGAGGAGGGCTGTGCTGCTCTGTCTTCAGCTCTGAGGTCAAACCCCTCCCACCTGAAAGAGCTGGACCTGAGCTACAATCACCCAGGAGACTCTGCAGGGGGACTGCTTTCAGCTGCTCTGGTGGATCCCACAGATAAACTGATGAAGCTGAAGTAAGTCAGAATAGATGTCCTAATAGTGTGAGCAGTAGTTGTGTCCTATGTAGTGTAGTAGGTTCAGTAACATGAGGACATGATGGTAGAATACAGGGGACGTTTACCCAGCAGGCTTAGCACTCCAACACAGCATACATCATCACCACATGAATACTCTTCTTCTGCATCTCTGATATCCTGTTGGAATTGTACTCTGTTCTGTATGCAGTAGGTAGGATAGAATACCTGTATGTCTCTAGTAATGAATTGTACTCTGTTCTGTATGCAGTAGGTAGGATAGAATACCTGTATGTCTCTAGTAATGAACTTGGATAGTGCACCAGAACACAACAATATGGTTTAAATGTTGACTGCTTTATTAGGTCTTTGTCAGTCAATAACCTGTTTCTCCTACAGTGTGGATCATGGTGGAGAGTTCAGGCTGAAACCAGGGCTGAGGAAATGTAAGTCTCTTCAATCCTAATTAACTACAGATTCAGAACTACAGTAACATAGTAACTAATCAATACTTGTTCTCTACCTACAAAACAACATTTTATATGAAGATGTGGTTTGATTAAATTCCCCTTTTGTCTACAGATGCCTGTCATCTCACCCTGGACCCAAATACAGCAAACCCAGACCTGATACTGTCTGAGGGGAACAGGAAGGTGACATTGGTGGAGGAGAAGCAGCATTATGAAGACCATCCAGACAGATTTGACCGTCATCCCCAAGTTCTCTGCAGAGAAGTCTTATCTGGATCTCGTTATTACTGGGAGATGGAGAAGGATGGGGGCAGGGCTGACATTGGTGTGGTGTACAAAGGAATGAAGAGGAAGGGAGAGGAGAAGGACAGTTGGATTGGAGCCAATAGGAAGTCCTGGAATTTATTCTACTATGATAGTGTATATTACTTTTACCATGCTGGAGTCGGCAGATCCATCTCTGGTCCTTTTTCTGACAGAGTTGGAGTGTATCTGGACTGGCCAGCTGGTACTTTGTCCTTCTATAGTGTGTGCTCCTCTGGTACACTGACACACCTTTACACAGAACACACCACATTCACTGAACCCCTCTATCCTGGGGTTGGGTTTGGGTTTGGGGTTTATTCCTCCTCCTCCTCAGTGACCCTGTGTCAGATAGATGACCAACACATTCAAAGGTGAGTCATAGCAATGTTTTATCATGTGTTTTCCTCTGGAATCATTCCTACAATTAGATTCGTATTGGTGTGTTTTAATGTGTTCTGTTGGACCTACAGACAGTTAGATTAGTAGTAGCGGTGTGTTTTAATGTGTTCTGTTGGACCTACAGACAGTTAGATTAGTGGTGGTGGTGTGTTTTAATGTGTTCTGTTGGACCTACAGACAGTTAGATTAGTAATGGTGGTGTGTTTTAATGTGTTCTGTTGGACCTACAGACAGTTAGATTAGTAGTAGTGGTGTGTTTTTAATGTGTTCTGTTGGACCTACAGACAGTTAGATTAGTAGTAGTGGTGTGTTTTAATGTGTTCTGTTGGACCTACAGACAGTTAGATTAGTAATGGTGGTGTGTTTTAATGTGTTCTGTTGGACCTACAGACAGTTAGATTAGTTGTAGTGGTGTGTTTTAATGTGTTCTGTAGGACCTACAGACAGTTAGATTAGTAGTAGTGGTGTGTTTTAATGTGTTCTGTTGGACCTACAGACAGTTAGGTTAGTAGTAGTGGTGTGTTTTTAATGTGTTCTGTTGGATGTACAGAAGTTGACATAGTGTTATGTCACATTTGGCAATGCACCCTACATAGGGAGCTGTTCTGTCACCCTTTATACACCCTTTGTATTGCTTATGAAGACTGTATGAATGCTATATAAAGCCTTTATAAGTTGTATTTAGTTTAATCACAGTCTATCCTTCTGCTTTCCCAACAGCAGAGACCATGGTGGAGAGTGTTGTATCAAGCATGGACCTGAGAACACCAGAGACCAGATATGTGAGTGTTAACAGGCACAGTCTGAAAGCCAGGTGTGTACTGACCAACCATTCATACTGGGATATAGACAGTCCTGTGTTCTGCTTGTAGGAATGCAGGATTTTAACTTCTGTCATATTTTGTCATTAGACAAATCACCAGCATTCCATGTAACATTGAATAAATACATTAGATAAATTACTTTGTTCATTTAATGGGCCAGTTTCCCGGACAAAGATTAAGCCTAATCTTGGACCTTAAAAAACGTTCTATTGAAACTTCCATTGATCATGCTTTAAGTCCAGCACTAGACTCAATCTGTGTCCAGGAAACTGGCCCCATATGTATAACTGACATGCTTGTCCTTGTTCAGGACTCCACACACTGGCTTCCGATTGAACCCTTGACTTCCACTGTCCAGGGAGTGACAATGTTCAGGTAAAATAACTACTTTTAACATTTCATTCCACTTGCTAGTGTATTTCCCCATTACCTTTGGGAATAGGCTTCTAATCCAACCTCTCCATTTGACGATTGACCCTCTCTACCATATCTTGTTGTTGCCCTCAGGCACAGGACACCCAAAGGGCGTTATGAGTGCACAGTGTCTGGGCTCCGCTGGGTGTGTGAGAGAGATGTCATTCTGAAGTATCACTTCAGGAACTGGTATCCCTACAGTCAACTTCTGAAAGACATGCAGTACGGACAAGGTGGTCCATTGCTGGACATCACTATGGAGTTAGGTGAACTGGAGGAAGTTCATCTGCCACACTTTGTCTGTTTAGGTAAAACCATATAGACATAATATTCAGAAATACATTTCCATGTAACTGAGTTTCACTTCCTGAATGAATAAATGAATATTCTGGGAGTTTGAGTTTACTGTGATCTGATACTGCATATTATTTGTGTTTTAGTTGGATGAATAATATAATATTTGTCTTTCTGTCTCCTTTTTATTGTGTTGTTCAGGGACCAACCCTTCCCTGAGGAATGAGATGAAGATTCTTCATGTAGAGGAACATGGAGTGTCTGTTGAGGAAGTGCATGAGGTCACCAGATTCCATGCTAAGATTCTCCATCCCAGGTTCTCAGCTATCTCTGTTATACTGAGCTATATCTTTTTTTGGAACGTAGCTGTCCACTGTGACGTGGTCCTCTATATGGCAGTAAAAAAGGCAACAGTAATTTCACGGCTGTACATGCTCCTCAGAAACTCCAGTCAGAAAGAGGTGAGGCACCATCATTGAAGTGACAACAGTATGTTGAAACTTACTAAAGGAAAGCTGATAGTTTGTTGAAAATCTATAGATTACAAAGACAACATGCAGCTCTGTGAGAAATCTATTTCTGTCTCATTCATTTGAAGAGCCAGTAGACGGCACTCTTCTCTCTGTTCGAAGGAGAACCCAATGCCCCGGGGCAGTGAAGGGGACATTGCCCCGTGTAAGGTGCTGTCTTTCGCATGGGACGTTAAACATGTTTCCTGACTCTCTGTGAACACTAAAGATCCCATGGCACTTATCATAAGAGTAGGGGTGTTAACCCCGGTGTCCTGGCTAAATTCCCAATCTGGCCCTCATACCATCATGGCCACCTAATCATCCCCAGCTTCCAATTGGCTCATTCATCCCCTTTCCCCTGTAACACTTCCCGATGTCGTTGCTGTAAAATAGACTCTCTTCTCAGTCAATTACCTGGTAAAATAAGGGTAAAATAAATAAAAAATAGTGTACACATTTTTTTGATGTTGACAAAAAAGGATTGCTCAGTGAGCTGCATGTTGTGTGAATTATTAGACTACATTGTTCAGACTGACTACTACACTGCTCATTTTGTAGGCTGTTCGGGACCGGGAGAAACATCAGGTGTCCCAAGGATATTCAGAATTGGTCCTGTCAAGTCCAAACGGGTCCTTAAAGCTGAACAGTTGGTTTGCAGTCAAGAATCCCCATTCCTCCTCCATCTATCCAGAGGTGCAGTTGTAGCAGGCTGAGGACATGAATCTGTCATGTTATATATTAATAACTGGAATATCATTCTATTTCACTCTCTCTCTCTTTCTCTGTCTGTTGTCTCAATCGTTGCACCATATGACCTTCTACAGAAGATTCAGCTGTTACCTGCAGACACCACACCAAGCTGTTGTAAGATGGTTATGAGAAACACAGGGGTTGACATTGAGATGGAGTTAATCGGGGATGATGAGAGGACAGTATGGAAATCAGTGGTATCAAAAGGTAAGAAATACTATACATGAACAGTATGTCAATCATAAATGTCATTTTCTTACAGATGCTATTAAAATGTTTTTATGATGTTTTCTCTTGTTTGTCTTTTAGATGAATACAGCAAAGACTCTCATCCAATAGGTACGTTTGTTTTTGTGGACGAGGTTTATAAAACGGGTTATAGAGCGAACGTCTCTTCAAGTTGTGATGAAGGACACTGATGAAGACCTTCATGAGTCATGTTCAGTGGGGTGATGAAGGTCTTCATGAGTCATGTTCAGTGGGGTGATGAAGGTCTTCATGAGTCATGTTCAGTGGTGTGATGAAGACCTTCATGAGTCATGTTCAGTGGGGTGATGAAGTTCTTCATGAGTCATGTTCAGTGGGGTGATGAAGGTCTTCATGAGTCATGTTCAGTGGGGTGATGAAGATCTTCATGAGTCATGTTCAGTGGTGTGATGAAGACCTTAATGAGTCATGTTCAGTGGGGTGATGAAGGTCTTCATGAGTCATGTTCAGTGGGGTGATGAAGGTCTTCATGAGTCATGTTCAGTGGTGTGATGAAGGTCTTCATGAGTCATGTTCAGTGGTGTGATGAAAACCTTAATGAGTCATGTTCAGTGGTGTGATGAAGGTCTTCATGAGTCATGTTCAGTGGGGTGATGAAGGTCTTCATGAGTCATGTTCAGTGGGGTGATGAAGGTCTTCATGAGTCATGTTCAGTGGGGTGATGAAGGTCTTCATGAGTCATGTTCAGTGGGGTGATGAAGATCTTCATGAGTCATGTTCAGTGGTGTGATGAAGACCTTAATGAGTCATGTTCAGTGGGGTGATGAAGGTCTTCATGAGTCATGTTCAGTGGGGTGATGAAGGTCTTCATGAGTCATGTTCAGTGGTGTGATGAAGGTCTTCATGAGTCATGTTCAGTGGGGTGATGAAGGTCTTCATGAGTCATGCTCAGTGGTGTGATGAAGGTCTTCATGAGTCATGTTCAGTGGGGTGATGAAGGTCTTCATGAGTCATGTTCAGTGGGTTGATGAAGGTCTTCATGAGTCATGTTCAGTGGGGTGATGAAGGTCTTCATGAGTCATGTTCAGTGGTGTGATGAAGGTCTTCATGAGTCATGTTCAGTGGGGTGATGAAGGTCTTCATGAGTCATGTTCAGTGGGGTGATGAAGGTCTTCATTAGTCATGTTCAATGGGGTGATGAAGGTCTTCATGAGTCATGTTCAGTGGGGTGATGAAGGTCTTCATGAGTCATGTTCAGTGGGGTGATGAAGACCTTCATGAGTCATGTTCAGTGGGGTGATGAAGGTCTTCATGAGTCATGTTCAGTGGGGTGATGAAGGTCTTCATGAGTCATGTTCAGTGGGGTGATGAAGGTCTTCATGAGTCATGTTCAGTGGGGTGATGAAGGTCTTCATGAGTCATGTTCAGTGGGGTGATGAAGGTCTTCATGAGTCATGTTCAGTGGGGTGATGAAGGTCTTAATGAGTCATGTTCAGTGGGGTGATGAAGGTCTTCATGAGTCATGTTCAGTGGGGTGATGAAGGTCTTCATGAGTCATGTTCAGTGGTGTGTAATGCTACAGAACATTCAGACAGAAACCCAGTGCCTTGCAAAAGTATCTGCATCACATTTTATTGTGTTACAAAGTGGGATTAAAGGGGATTTAATTGTCATTTTTTGTCAACAATCTACACAAAATACTCTAATAACAAAGTGGAAGAATATTTATATATATTTAGATTGATAGAAATGAAATAGCTCCCTGAGTCAATACATGTTAGAAACACCTTGGCAGCCATTACAGCTGGGAGTCTTCTTGGGTAAGTCTCTAAGAGCTTTACACACCTGGATTGTACAATATTAGCCCATTATTCCTTTCATAATTCTTCAAGCTCTGTCAAGATGTTGGGGACCGTGGCTAGACTGCAGTTTTCAAGTCTTGCCATAGATTTAAGTCAAAACTGTAACTTGGCCACTCCGGAACATCCCCTGTCTTCTTGGTAAGCAACTCCAGTGTAGATCTGGCCTTGTGTTGTAGGTTATTGTCCTGCTGAAAGGTGAATTCCTCTCCCAGTGTCTGGTGAAAAGTAGACTGAAGCAGGTTTTCCTCTTGGATTTAGTCTGTTCTTAGCTCCATCCCGTTTCTTTTTATCCTGAAAAACTCCTCAGTATTGTCAAGCATGCCCATAACATGATGCAGCCACCACCATGGTTAAAAATAAGGAGGCAGTTACTCAGTGATGTGTTGTGTTGGATTTGCCCCAAACATGAGGCTTTGCATTTAGGCCAAAAAGTGTATTCCTTTGCCGTTTCCTTTTGCAGTATTACTTTAATACCTTGTTGCATATAAGATGCATGTTTTGGAATATTTTTATTCTGTATATTTGTGTTATTTTAAGTCATTATTGTGGAGCCACTACAATGTTGTTGATCCATCCTCAGTTTTCTCCCATCACAGACATTGAACTCTGTAGCTGTTTTAAAATCACCAATGAACTCATGGTGACATCACTAACAGTTTCCTTCCTGTCCTGCAGCTCAGTTCAGAAGGACGACTGCATCTTTGATGTGTCTGGGTGGTTTAATACATCACCCACAGGATAATTATTAACTTGACCATGCTTAAAGAGAGATTCAATGTCTGATTTGTTATTGTTACCCATCTACCAATCACTGCCCTTCTTTATGAGGCTTTCTAAAATATCCCTGGTCTTTGTATATAGTTGAATCTGTGCTTGAAATGCGATACTTGACTGAGGGACCTTCCAGATGTTGAATATATGGGGGACATGTCCACTTTGACATTAGATTATTCTAAGTAGATTGTTGATAAAACATTAATAAGGGCATCTATTGTAGATGTAGAAACAGCTGCTGTTAACCCTAAAGCCATATTAATTTAATTGACCCCCCCCCCTTCAGCATTAACAGTCCCAGACATTCCTGCTGAGGAGTTTCTGAAGAAACACTGGGCTAAACTAATTCAGCGAACCAAAAACTCAATGCCAATAGCAGATGATCTGTGGTCAAAGAACATGATTGGTGAAGAAGAGCACTCCAGAATAACAGCTGAAACAACTGAACAGGACCGAATGAGAAAACTACTGAAAGCAGTCATCCCCAAAGGACCAGAAGTGACGGGAGCTTGTCTCAAAGCTCTCGTTGAACATGAAAACCATCTTGTTAAGGACTTGAGTGAATCTAGGTAAGACAGTTTTCATTGCTCCCTCCCTTGAATATGTGTAATGATTAAAATATAGGTCAAATAAAAACACAGCTACCATAGATCAAAGAGGAACTGTTTTTCCAGAATGGAAGCATGTTTTTGTGTTTCTGTCTGTAATAAATGACTGTTATCTTATTGTAGTTACATCATAGGACCATCATCACATCATTATCTCAGGTGGAACTCCTCCTTCTCCTCCATACTTTCTGATCTCTCTCTCCCCTTCTCCTCCATACTTTCTGATCTCTCTCTTCCCTTCTCCTCCATACTTTCTGATCTCTCTCTTCCCTTCTCCTCCATACTTTCTGATCTCTCTCTCCCCTTCTCCTCCATACTTTCTGATCTCTCTCTCCCCTTCTCCTCCATACTTTCTGATCTCTCTCTTCCCTTCTCCTCCATACTTTCTGATCTCTCTCTTCCCTTCTCCTCCATACTTTCTGATCTCTCTCTCCCCTTCTCCTCCATACTTTCTGATCTCTCTCTTCCCTTCTCCTCCATACTTTCTGATCTCTCTCTTCCCTTCTCCTCCATACTTTCTGATCTCTCTCTTCCCTTCTCCTCTCTACTTTCTGATCTCTCTCTTCCCTTCTCCTCCATACTTTCTGATCTCTCTCTTCCCTTCTCCTCCATACTTTCTGATCTCTCTCTTCCCTTCTCCTCCATACTTTCTGATCTCTCTCTTCCCTTCTCCTCCATACTTTCTGATCTCTCTCTTCCCTTCTCCTCC
>NW_025536365.1:0-57500 GCF_020615455.1 Coregonus clupeaformis
CTGTTTTCATTGATCATCCTTGGAGATGTTTCTAGAACTTGATTGGAGTCCAAGTGAATAATTTAATGATTGGACATGGATTTGGAAAGGCACACACCTGTTATATAAGTCAATAGCTGAGGCAAATGTTAGAGCAAAAACCAAGCATGAGGTCGAAGGAATTGTTAGAGATCGAGACATGATTTGTTGAGGACAGATCTGGGGAAGTGTACCAAAAAATCGCTTGCAGTATGAAGTCAAGAACACAGGGCTCCATTTTTAAATGGAAGATGTTTGGAAACCACCAAGACTAGATTGGCCGAGCAAACTGAGCAATTGGGGGAGTGTCTTGGTCAGGAGGTGACCAAGAACCTGATGGCACTCTGACAGAGTAGAATTCCTCTGTGGAGATGAGAGCACCTTCCAGAAGGACAAACATCTCGTAGCACCTCGATTAATCAGGCCTTTATGAAAGAGTGGCAGACGGGAAGCCACCTCAGTAAAAGGCAATGACAGCTCCCGCTTGAAGTTTAAAAAAAGCTCAGACCAAGAGAAAGAAGATTATGGTTGATGAAACAAGATTGAACTCTTTGGCCTGAATGCCAGCTACATCTGGAGGAAATGGACCATCAACGGTGGAACATGGTGGTGGCAGCATCATGCTGTGGGGATGTTTTTCAGGGAGGGGACTGGGAGACTAGTAGGTATCGAGGCAAAGATGAAACAGAGCAAAGCACAGGATCCTTGATGAAAACCTGCTCCAGAACGAAGGTTCACCTTCAAAGGACAAGAACTAACACACACCAAGAAAAGAGAGTGGTTTAGGGCAAAGTTTAAATGTCTTTGAGTGGCCGAGCCAGAGCCCGGACTTGAACCCGATCGAACATCCTGAGAGACCTTGAAAATAGCTCTTCAGCAAATGCTCCCATCCAACCTGGAAGACAGAGCTTGAGAGGATCGGTAGAAAATAATGGGAGAATCTCCCCAAATACAGGTGTGAAGCTTGTAGCGCAGAATCCAAGAAGACTTGATGCTGTTATTGCTGTCAAAGGTGAACAAAATGAGTAAAGGGTTAGAATAATAGAAATATGATATTTGTTAGATAAATTGGCAAACATAAAATGTTTTTTTTTTTATGGGGTATCGAGTAGATTGATGAGGGGGGAAAAATTTAATCAATTTTAGAATAAGGATGTAATAAAAAAGGGAATAAGCGAATACTCAAAGGCATAGTAGATATTAAGTAAAAGTGGACAAAATATAATAAAGAAAAAAGAAAAAAAGAAATATACAATGGAACTTCATGTAGTAAAAAAAGTGTTAAACAAAAAAAATATTTAGATTCTTCAAATAGCCACTGTGTGAGGACAGCTTGGGCATACCGAGCATTTTCTCAACCAGCTTATGAGGAATGCTTTTCTAACACTCTGAAGGAGTCATGCTTAGCACTTGCTGGTTAGCTTTTTCTTCACTTGCCGCCGACTCATCCCAAACCATTCAATTGGGTTGAGGTGGGGGATTGTGGAGCAGGTATTCTGATGCAGCACTTAACCTCTTAAAATATTACACAGCGAGTGTGTTGGGTGTTGAAAAAAATGATAGCCCATAAGCAAACAGATGGAATGGGAAAAATGTGTAGCCATTATGAAGGGTGCCTGAACAAAGAAATACAGACAGTGTACAGCAAAGCAATTCCCACACATGATATTTCACGGTGGGAACAATGGAGATATCCTCACCCTGCGGCCTCACAAAGAAAGGAACCAAAAATCTCAAATTGGGCTCCAGACCAAAGACAATACAGTAATGTATTGCGGTTCTTTTGTGGGTGTCCAGTAGTTTTGCAGCAATTTGACATGAAGGCCAAACACATCCTTATAGGTGATTTTGAGATGTGTTGGTTGAAGTGAAGCATATTTGGGCTGAATTTCGAGTGGTAACTCTAAGAACATACCTTCCGCAGCAGAGTAAATGGGTTTATTCCTGTGGTGGTCTCATGAGAGCCGGTTATATAGCACCTTGATGGTTTTTTCAAGACTGCACTTGAAGAAATTTCAAAGTTCTGGAAATTAGATTGAATGAGCTTAGTTTAAAGTAGATGATGAATTTCTTTTGTTATTTGATTGTTTAGCATAATATGGACTTTGGATTTTATCAAAGAGGGATTTCATCCCCTCGACAACACACTTGAGAGGAAAAAAGAGGAAAAAATTCATAAATTTAAGAAGGTACACTGTTAACGAAATGCATTCAGGTGATTACCTCATGAAGCTGGTTGAGAGAATGGATGTGAGGAAAAAGTATAGGACAGGGTGGATTCAAGAATTCAGCTATAAAATATAGGGAAGGTTAAAAATAGAAAAAATAGGAAAAATAAAGAAAAACCCGAATGAGTAGGTGTGGTTAAACTTTTGACGGTAGATATATGAATTTTTAAATGGGGGATTGGAAAAGATGTGAAAAACATGATGGAAGAAAATTAAAGTGATTACCCCCAACAAAAAAAAAAAGTATATATAAAAAAATAAATACATAAGAATAGGAATTGTCAGTCTGACTTGTCCACCTAGGCGGGAGTAATCCAGTATAGTTTATAAGTAGGGTGGGAGAAAGATATATCACATGGATACAAAAGAAGAATATAGAAAACAATAGTATGATGTAAGATTTTAAATTTTAAATAAAATCAAATTGGAAAAAATTTTATTTAATATAATAAAAAGGATAAAAATTAAATTAGTGTGGAATAAGAGTAACCAAAAATGTTAACAAATCAAAAAATTTTAATGAGATTTCTCAAAGTAGTAGCCTTGGCTTTACTGACAGCTTTGCACACTCTGGCATTCTCCCAACCAGTAAGGAGGTAGTACCTGGAATGCGTTTCAATTATTAGGTGTGCTTTTTAAAAGTTAATTGTGGAATTTATTTCCTTTTTTAATGCGAAAGTGTGTTGGGAAAAGGTAAAATACAGAAGATCTATTTGGTAAAAGACCAAGTATATTATGGCAAGTACAGCTCAAATAAGGAAAGAGAAATGAAGTATCATTATTTAAGAATGAAGGTAGCAATCCGGGAAATTTTAAACTGTTGAAGGTTTTATGAGTAAATAATATGTATGAAACTGTGAGGAACAGAAAGGACAGAATATTGCAGAGGAGGAGTATTAGATTGAAGCCCAAATGAAGAAGCGTTTCAAAGAGTCTGGCAACGTAACACATCAACATCAACTGTTCAGAGGAGATTCGTGAATCAGGCCTTCATGAACAGGTCGAATTGCTGCAAAGAAACCACTACTAAAGGACACCAATAAGAAGAAGAGACTTCTGCTTGGGCACAAGAAAACAAGAATGGACATTAGACCTGGAAATGTTGTGGAGTCAAATTGGATTTGGTTAAGTTTTGTGAGAGGAGAGAGGTGAAATGATCAGTATTGTGTTCCACCATGAAGGGGGGGGGGGGTGGTTGCTGGGGACACTGTCTGAGCTGTTATTTAGAATTCAAGGCACACTTAACCAGCATGCTACCACAGCATTCTTGCAGCGATATGCCGTCCCATCTGGTATTGCGCTAGTGGATATATTGTTTTTAAAGGACAAGGACCCAAAACACACCTCCAGGCGTGTAAGGGCTATTTGACAAGAAGGAGAGTGATGGAGTGTGCATCAGATGACCTGGCCCCACAAATGACCAATTGAGATGATGTTTGGGAGGAGTGGACGGAGAGTGAAGGGAAAGCAGCCAACAACGCTCAGCATATGTGGGAACTTTCAAGACTGTTGGAAAAGCATTCTATGCTAAGAGTGTGCAAAGTTGTATAAGGCAAAGTGGAAGATTTGAAGAATCTAAAATCTAAAATATATTTTGATTTGTTTAAACTTTTTGGATTACATCATTCAAATATGTTTATATAGTTTGATGTTTCACTATATTTACAATGTAGAAAACAGTAAAAATAAAGAAAAACCCTTGAATGAGTAGGTGTGGTAAACTTTTGATGGTATTGTATATGAATGGAAAACAAAGAACAAGAGTGGAAAAACCTTTGAGGTGACATTCAGTGTAAATCATAGGAGGCACAAAGAAGAGAATGGGACAGGGACAGAGAAGCAGGGCGAGACCGCAGAGGTCACTATGGGAGTCGGGATGAACCCCACCGACCCCGTGGTTGAGGTAGGGGTCAGGTCACCTTGCTGTGACCGGCGTGATTGGTGGGGGGTGGAGACTCTGGTGGTAGTGTGGTTGGGGGCTAATAGGTGTTTCTCCATGGGGGGGATTTGCTACGATGAGGGGGCAGTTTTCCTTTTGGAAGGAGAAGAAGAGAGAGTGGAGGTGGTGCTAATAGGGGATTTCCCTACGAGTTTTGCACCTGGGGGGTCACCTGTGTGGTAATGGCCTCTGTCCTGTAAAACACGAAGTTAAGAGGATAGAGCGATTTGGAGAATAAAAATCACCGATAACTAACCCTGTAATATCAGCTAAGGGATAGGTGACCCTTCTCGACCTGTGTGGTGCATCTAAACAGGTGTGTGAAGGAGCCCAGGTGGACAGGGGTCGACAGGATGTACATGGACACATGTGGCTCGAAGATCACCCCTGGGTAGCATGGTTGTGAGCAGGGGGCATGGTTAAAAAGAACAAGTGGGTAGAAGGTACGGACGACCATGAATAGATAGATATAACTGGAAGTTGATTAAAGGAAAGAGGAGAGAATATAATTAATCAAGTCAAGATAAATATATTGATGAGAGAATGAGGGGGGTAGAGAAAGAGAAGATAGAGAAGGGAGAGAAACAGAGACAGGGAGAGTGGGAAACTGCAACCCCAGTGTAACCCGACAGAGACAGGTGAATGAGAGGTATTGTTGCAGCCCACCCCAGGGAAGCACGGCTCTGCAGGCACATTATCAAATCCTCTCTACAGGTATGACCTGGAACACAAAAAACAACATAAAGTACAGAAGAACTAAATCACTGAACCAGAAAGAAAATGTGGCCTGCTTGTAGGCTATCTACACACTGAAAGAGTGGTCCTAAAGAGTATGCTTTTAGAATGAACGCTTCAAATCGAATGATTAAAAGTAATAAAGCATCTGAGACCCAGAAAAAAGTCGAAAAATAGAAAAAATAGTGAGATTAGCATGGAAGACAACATAAGTAGTAATAAAAAAGAGAGGGGTGGTATATGGAAAATAAAAAGGTAAGCAGAGCAACGTGGAGTGTGATAACATAGTTGCATATGCCACAAACCCTCAAGATGCTTATTGAACTGGTTAAAATAATCAGAATAGTAAAAAATATAGAGCGATATAACAGCCAATCAGCCTTAGAAACCACCCAGTGAGAATTTGTTTCTGTCATGCACATGAACTGTCATCTCCGTGGGGACAGATGCAGGAGAAAGATGAAATTGGTGGGGGATTTAATCCAGCTCACACCCGTCCCCTCTGAAGAGGGAAGATAAGAGGTAGTCCCACTGCCAGGGGGAGGTTGATGTTTGTAACACAGGAAGTTGTTAGACAGCCACAGGCAGTAGAGAGACCTGGGGACACACAGTGAATAGGATATGTATAGTAGAGCTTGGTATCTGAGGGAAGACAGAAATGTAAGTAAAATTTGGTTGATGGGAAGATGCATGGGTAAGGTATGTGTTTGGTTTTGAATGTCATGTTAGGTAAAGAAGGCTAGCATAGCCTTGGATACAGACATGCTCATACAGTATGTGATCTTTGACGAGCAAATAGATAATTACACATCTAGAGCTCCCTCTCCATATTTAGACCTTTTTAAGCGCACTTTAAAGCTGTTGGCATGGTGAGGAACACCGACAGAGGCATGTTCAGCATTACAACCGTCTGTGAGGGAACCAAAGGTGTGGAGTAGGTGGAGGCAGTAGCCTCTCCAGATGACAGGCCAGGGGAGAGAGCACGGGGGCTGACTCCAGAGTGAAAAGCAGAGCCCTCTGGGTCTGAGCCTGCAGCTGGTACAAAGTTTCTGAACGAGACCTCGGTGCCTGAAACACTGGAGCCGCCTCTGCTGGAGAGAACAGTATTTAGTAATAACATTAATAATAACCTAATACTTTAATAATTTCATAATTAAAGGCCATATCTTATTTGAGGTAAAAAATGTTATTTCAACTTGTTTATTGATATGTTTATCGACCTTTGTGAAAATTTTAGATTTTCTGTTTTATTCTCGCTCAAACCAGTTTAATCTGGAGTGATTTGGACGAATTTTATATTAACAAAGAAAACTAAAATCAAAACAAGAAAAAGAAGATGGAAACATTGAATCAACCAAATTAAGTACACAAAGTATTAAGTTTGATAGTGACCTCAATCACACTTATCCCCTGACAGCATGACAACGATGTTGATATGTTAATATATTCCAGAGAATGACATATTTTATCTGTGAGTGCGCAGTAGTGGTGGTAGCAAATACCTTTTTTACGTTGGTTGGTATGAATTGTATGAAGGATTGTATAATATTGTAGTATTAGTAGATGGGTGTGATACTCTCAGGAGTGGAGACATGAATGTATTGGAGGAGTTGGTGGTAAAGCAATGGGATTTCCCTCTCATAACATAATGTAATGTTGAATGTTTTTCTGGGGATGATACAGAGCAAAAAATGTATATATCTTTGCCTTTTTAGAAAACATCAAACATCTGATTTGCCATTGAAATAGGAACCAGGAACACTTGCAACAAGAGAAATGGATTGACTAGATAACACGCAAGTGAACCTTGATTGGACTAAAAACACTAATTGTTTCGTAGAGATGCAGAGAGGTAATATGCAGCTTCAACCCATCATCTCACCCACACCACTTCATATGGACTCTCGAGCATAGATTAAATTGACAAACAGAGCATTGGCCACTTTTGTTTGGGTGATAAATGTTTGTTTGAGTTCCTGGGAAGAAGAACTGAGCTGGCACACATAACAGGGGGTTTAGTAGACATGGAGAGTGTGAAAAACGAAGGTCACTTGCGCCACATAGCTACTTTTTGTGTGGGGTATGTAAGACCAGGCTGATGGGTAAGTTTCACACATCCCCCATGCGCTACATCACATTTAGTTTAAAGAGGGGCAGGGCCGTATGCTGCGGTTTGGGGGAAAGGGTCTGAAATTTGAGCTAGCCTGAACATCTGTTGAATGTCCCACAACATAATGTACTGTATCTGTTGAATGTTAGTGGCTGAAAAAGAACACAAACTACGAGAAGTTGATTCATGCATCCTGAGGCTGAGAACATTTTCTAATAAATTGGAAAAAAAAACAAGGAATGAAAAAAAAGGAAGAAAGTTAATGTTACAATGAATATTTTAAAATATAAATTGAAAAAACATGATTTACCAGAAACGCTGTGATACCATTAAAACCCTGAGAAAAAAAACAAAGAGAAACCCACCCCGAGGTAAGAGAACGAAATTGAGGGATCTGACAGGCTCACTCGAACAGGTCAGGATCTGGCATTGTGTACGGAGCATCGGTGACACCTGCCAAGACAAAGAAATCAGGAATGGTAATAAATATAAGAAGCTATATATAAGTAAGGGTATCTTGTCCAGGTTTCACCATCTTGAAAACATCTGGTAGGTGTGCAAACAAACCATATCAGAACACTTAGACCAGAAACACTGCCCTGCTACAAATAGTACTATTTTTAGGGCTCTGTTATCCAGCTGTATTTTATGGTCATTGGCCCATTCCCAAATGAGTCTGGACCCATTGGTGGGTTGGGGCCTTTTGGGTCACAGCTTAAGACTAGTTCCTGGTTGAAATGGCAAAAACATTACTGAGATGTGCTGCATAGCGTTGTTCCACTGACTTTGATCTGCCAGCGTGCGAGGGGTCTGCCGGTGGCCATATCCAGGTCCACGCCTGCAGTGGGTTGTCTGTACTCCAGGGGGAGCCGACACTCCAGACCTGACACATCCAGGAAGGTAGCCAGGGAAAACTGAGGTTCGTCCAGGGTCCACTCACCATCCACAAACTGGACACACGCAGACAGAGACAGGCGGGGTCAGAAGTACTGTGCTACAGAAAATAATATCACAAGTATGGAGGTGTGTGTGTGTGTGTGTGTGTGTGTGTGTGTGTGTGTGTGTGTGTGTGTGTGTGTGTGTGTCGTGTGTGTGTGTGTGTGTCGGTGTCGGTGTGTATGTGTGTGTTTGTGTGTGTGATGTAGTATGGTACCTTTTCCTTCAAAAATTCACACTTGAGTTCATAGGAGTCTTTGAAGCCTTGTCCAAAGACCTGTACAGTGGAGCAGTCACTCTGTCTGACATCACACAGTCCCTCGTTCTCCAGCTCTGTGATCTCTGGAGTCTGGTCTTCACCATCCCAGACGACACCAGAGACAGACAGAAATAGAAAGCAAAAAAAATGCCAGCAGGTTTTTTAATCGCTTTACTAGGATTAGCTAATTACTGTGATATGTCTTTCATTTTGATTAACTATAAGCCAAACCCTGGCCTAGTGTTGACTTACAATATGTATGATTGACTTATAGATGTGTGTTACTGATCCAATCCTGCCCTCTTCTTACCAGAGATAACGCTGCAGTCGTGGAGCCGAATCCGGGAAGCACAAACACCCCCCACCGGAGCACTGCCCATTCCCATTACATAGATTAGGACACTTGAGGAAGGACAACATGTCCTGGTGCTCTCCCTCTCTCCCCCTCTCCTCCACTAGCCTCCTCTCACACTCGTTCTCAAGCAGAGGCAGAGTGGCGCCCACCCAGGCCTGGTCGTCCTTTAGCTGGAGGTCGCTGACGCACATAGCCACCGCCTGGCTCACTATGGCCGGGCCTAGAGGCGGCCGCAGCCCAGGGCCACACTGGAGTTAGCCACCACCCGCTGGCACTGCACCCTGGCCTGGAGCTGTGTTAGCCCAGACGGGGGTGGGCCAGGTGGGGGAGGAGGACTCGGCTGGGCTGCCAGCTCGTGGTCCTCTGGGAAGAAGTAGGTGAAGCCCTCCAGGTCGGACTGGCTCAAGCTCTGGTAGGGCGTGGGGAGGAACTGGTAGGGCTGCGCGCCTTCCACGGCTTCTCTGGTTGTTGGCTCCATGGCTGGAGCCTGTTAGGGTAGAGCCTCTCTCTCCAGGCTGGGAGGCGGTGTCCCCGGCCTGGCCATGCTGGTTGGAGTTCCTGAGGGGGTAGACATGGTGGCCTTTGAACAGCTCTACTGAGTTGATGTATTCGGCAGTGACATCTAGAGTGGGGATTATACTGTGGAGTCTCACGTTGCCGTGGTGATAACAGGAGGAGTCGGAGCCAGGGATTGGCTGAGACCTGGTTCGCGGGGATTTGGGGCGGGACTCTTCTTCACAGTTACAGTACCTGTGAGGGTTTGGGGCGCTCTGATAGGCCGGAACGGTGTCAAACAAGCTGCTACCAGGAGGGAGTCTGCCAGAAGAGAAATACAAACTCATCAGTTAGGATTTCTATGGAAATACATCACAACCACAGCTGAAAGAGCTCATGTACAGTACCAGTCAAAAGTTTGGACACACCTACTCATTCAAGGGTTTTTCTTTATTTGTACTATTTTCTACATTGTAGAATAATATTGAAGACATCAAAACTATGAAATAACACATATGGAATCATGTAGTAACCAAAAAAGTGTTAAACAAATCAAAATATATTTGAGATTTGAGATTCTTCAAATAGCCACCCTTTGCCTTGATGACAGCTTTGCACACTCTTGGCATTCTCTCAACCAGCTTCACCTGGAATGCTTTTCCAACACTCTTGAAGGAGTTCCGCATACAGTGGGGAAAAAAAGTATTTAGTCAGCCACCAATTGTGCAAGTTCTCCCACTTAAAAAGATGAGAGAGGCCTGTAATTTTCATCATAGGTACACGTCAACTATGACAGACAAATGAGAAAAAAAATCCAGAAAATCACATTGTAGGATTTTAATGAATTTATTTGCAAATTAGTGGAAAATAAGTATTTGGTCAATAACAAAAGTTTCTCAATACTTTGTTATATACCCTTGTTGGCAATGACACAGGTCAAATGTTTTCTGTAAGTCTTCACAAGGTTTTCACACACTGTTGCTGGTATTTTGGCCCATTCCTCCATCAAGATCTCCTCTAGAGCAGTGATGTTTTGGGGCTGTCGCTGGGCAACACAGACTTTCAACTCCCTCCAACGATTTTCTATGGGGTTGAGATCTGGAGACTGGCTAGGCCACTCCAGGACCTTGAAATGCTTCTTACGAAGCCACTCCTTCGTTGCCCGGGCGGTGTGTTTGGGATCATTGTCATGCTGAAAGACCCAGCCACGTTTCATCTTCAATGCCCTTGCTGATGGAAGGAGGTTTTCACTCAAAATCTCACGATACATGGCCCCATTTATTCTTTCCTTTACGGATCAGTCGTCCTGGTCCCTTTGCAGAAAAAAGAGCCCCAAAGCATGATGTTTACACCCCCATGCTTCACAGTAGGTATGGATGTTCTTTGGATGCAACTCAGCATTCTTTGTCCTCCAAACACGACGGTTGAGTTTTTACCAAAAAGTTATATTTTGGTTTCATTTGACCATATGACATTCTCCCAATCCTCTTCTGGATCATCCAAATGCACTCTAGCAAACTTCAGACGGGCCTGGACATGTACTGGCTTAAGCAGGGGGGACACGTCTGGTACTGCAGGATTTGAGTCCCTAGCGCGTAGTGTGTTACTGATGGTAGGCTTTGTTACTTTGGTCCCAGCTCTCTGCAGGTCATTCACTATGTCCCCCGTGTGGTTCTGGGATTTTTGCTCACCGTTCTTGTGATCATTTTGACCCCAAGGGTGAGATCTTGCATGGAGCCCCAGATCGAGGGATATTATCAGTGGTCTTGTATGTCTTCCATTACCTAATAATTGCTCCCACAGTTGATTTCTTCAAACCAAGCTGCTTACCTATTGCAGATTCAGTCTTCCCAGCCTGGTGCAGGTCTACAATTTTGTTTCTGGTGTCCTTTGACAGCTCTTTGGTCTTGGCCATAGTGGAGTTTGGAGTGTGACTGTTTGAGGTTGTGGACAGGTGTCTTTTATACTGATAACAAGTACAAACAGGTGCCATTAATACAGGTAACGAGTGGAGGACAGAGGAGCCTCTTAAAGAAGAAGTTACAGGTCTGTGAGAGCCAGAAATCTTGCTTGTTTGTAGGTGACCAAATACTTATTTTCCACCATAATTTGCAAATAAATTCATAAAAAATCCTACAATGTGATTTTCTGGATTTTTTTTCCTCAATTTGTCTGTCATATTTGACGTGTACCTATGATGAAAATTACAGGCCTCTCTCATCTTTTTAAGTGGGAGAACTTGCACAATTGGTGGCTGACTAAATACTTTTTTCCCCACTGTATGCTGAGCACTTGTTGGCTGCTTTTCCTTCACTCTTCCGTCCGACTCATCCCAAACCATCTCAATTGGGTTGAGGTCGGGGGATTGTGGAGGCCAGGTCATCTGATGCAGCACTCCGTCACTCTCCTTCTTGGTAAAATAGCCCTTACACAGCCCGGAGGTGTGTTGGGTCATTTTCCTGTTGAAAAACAAATGATAGTCCCACTAAGCCCAAACCAGATGGGATGGTGTATCGCTGCAGAATGCTGTGGTAGCCATGCTGGTTAAGTGTTGAATTCTAAATAAATCACAGACAGTGTCACCAACAAAGCACCCCCACACCATAACACCTCCTCCTCCATGCTTTACGGTGGGAAATACACATGTGGAGATCTCACAAAGACACGGCAGTTGAACCAAAAATCTCAAATTTGGACTCAGATTTCCACCGGTCTAATGTCCATTGCTCATGTTTCTTGGCCCAATCAGGTCTCTTCTTCTTATTGGTGTCCTATAGTAATGGTTTCTTTGCAGCAATTCGACCATGAAGGCCTGATTCACACAGTCCCCTCTGAACAGTTGATGTTGAGATGTGTCTGTGAAGCATTTATTTGGGCTGCAATTTCTGAGGCTGGTAACTCTAATGAACTTATCCTCTGCAGCAGAGGAAACTGTGGGTCTTCCATTCCTGTGGTGGCCCTCATGAGAGCCAGTTTCATCATAGCGCTTGATGGTTTTTGCGACTGCACTTGAAGAAATGTTAAAAGTTCTTGAAATGTTCCGTATTGACTGACCTTCATGTCTTAAAGTAATGACGGACTGTCATTTCTCTTTGCTAATAATATAATATGGACTTGATTTTTTACCAAATAGGGCTATCTTCTGTATACCCCACCTACCTTGTCACAACACAACTGATTGGCTCAAATGCATTAAGAAGGAAATAAATTCCACAAATTAACTTTTAAGAAGGCACACCTGTTAATTGAAATGCATTCCAGGTGACTACCTCATGAAGCTGGTTGAGAGAATGCCAAGAGTGTGCAAAATTGTCATCAAGGCAAAGGGTGGCTATTTGAAGAATCTCAAATCTCAAATATAACATACATTTTGATCTGTTTAACACTTTTTTGGTTACTACATGATTCCATATGTGTTATTCATAGTTTTGATATCTTCACTATTGTTCTACAATATAAAAAATAGTGAAAATAAAGAAAAACCGTTGAAGGAGTAGGTGTGTCCAAACTTTTGACTGATGTTCAAAATGATTCATATCCAAAAGCCTGCTCCTGCTTTGCAGATCTAAAGAAACTGTATAGGCATAGGAATTACAATGAATGCTGCAGTGCAATCATTGGTAGGCTGGTTAGAATCTGCAAACTCCATAAAGTTAGGGACTAGAGGTTGATTTGAGATTTGGCATCAGACTAACCTCCATTCAGAGATGAAGGCTGCTACGTCTTCATTGTCCAGCGCTGCGCCCCCTGCTGTGTGGAGGTCATTGTGCGTCTGTCCATCATACGTCCCACACAGGCCCTCGGTGTGGCCCCAGTCTGAGCTGGGGGCCCTCAGGGTCAGACTCATGCCCCAGTCAGACACATCGGCACACACAAATGCCCCAGACGAGAAGGTCATCTACAGCACAGACAGAAAGGGGATTAGATCCTATTGTATTCTGTTGTATTTCATTTGATTTTCTTCTATTCTATTGAGACTCAATTATTTTCTGCTTTCCAGTGCTTCGCTATATCATCACAGTCTGTATCATATCATAATTAGCATAAACAATTGAATACCGACTTTGCACTGTAAGTTTACACTGCCTTTCTCAACACCCTATTGGCTAATGACTACTTCCTGTGGGCGTGGGATTCCACTCAGTGACCTTTTCTTTTTCCTGGCACCACCAACTCATCAGAGGACAAAAAAATTTAAAAAATTTTTTATGTTACATTTTATTTACTTATTTATTCACTCACTGTGACTTTGCGTCCTTGGTAAGACTCAGTGATGCGGATGCCGCTCTTGCCCACGTCCCTGTTCTTCACTGACAGGTGCGGCCTGGTGTCCCCCAGCTCGCCGTTGCACATGTCGAAGGCTATGACGTCACCGCCGTCCCTCGCGACGAACCCGCACATGCACGAGGCGCCGTGGACCAAGCTCCCGCACTCCCACTGGCGCACATGGACCTCGAACGGCTGCTGCGTGCTCTTGTACAGCACAAACGTCCCAATCTGGTAGTTGTCATACTGCCTGGAAGGATATGCATTAAATACATTACAGTACAGTATCAGTTACTGTAATGTGTATTCTTGTGATTGTTATCATATTTGCAGACTAATATTGCCATGACTGCATCTATCATTTATGCTGACTAAAAAGGAGTGATTGAAGTACCTGCCATCAAACGTGATGATGTGAGGATCGGTGAAAGAGTAGCAGTATGCAGAGGGAACATCCTTCACTGTGATCTGAAAACACAGAGCAGATATCACATATCAAATATAATTTATTTCATTTTCACATTCAGCTATCTAGATGAGAAAATAAAGTGTATACAGTACATGCTTATATGATTGTGTTGGCAACTTACAGATTGTGTATGGGCAATTGTACACTATACAGTATATACAGCATCATAGCATATTCTCCATTGAGTGAGTTAAGTGTAACAACCTAGACTGGTCCCAGATCTGTTAACAACCTAGATTTGTCCCAGATCTGTTTATGCTGTCTTGCAAAGTTTTATGCCAAACAGTGTGACAATGACCATAGGAGTTGGCAAGATAGCACAAACAGATCTGGGACCAGGCTAATAACAACCGCCACTCTCCTCCCAACGCATCACAAGTTTTATTTTCTTCCAGTTACAGTACCTGGACACTCTGTGGTGTGTAGCCGCTCCAGAGGAAGTTGGATGTGACGATGGGTTTGACAGAGATCTGTGTCGTCCTGTCTCCGTCCCTGAGGAAGTCTGTGACAGCGCTGAGGTGAACCAGGGCCTGGCTACACACCCCGTTACGACACCCCAGGCTCTGGGAGAGATCCACCTGGCACGAGGACAACACCACATCTGGACCCAACAGATCCTCTCCTATGGAGGAACAAATATATAATTTAATGGTTATTGTCGTTGGCTTTGTTTTTGTCTATTTTGTAGGGATACCGACAAGTCAGAATGCGTTGTCACTGGAGAATCAAGACACTATGGAAATCAAACGTATTGCCAAAATCTGTTATTAAAAATACTAAATTGTGAAGAATCTAACTTTACTGAAGTGATACTGTGAGTATGCAGGATTACTTACGAAGCCTTTACCTTGATTGCTTGTACTCAGGTGTAAGGAGAGAGTACACTGCTCTGTGGAGGAGGACGAGGAGGATGAGGAGGCATCGCCAGGGCAGGGGACAGGGATGGTACTCTCCACAGTCAACTCATAGTCCTTCCCATCCTCAGACACAGTAGTCACCTCTGGTCTCAACTGCAGAGACAAGTCACAAGAGACATTCTGACTAACCAGTGACTACTTAAAACAAAAGGAGACACACAAACCCAGACCCAGAGAGAGACAGACAGACAGGCACGCATGCACACACACCTTACACACTTTACACACACTCAAACACCAAATCCTTACACCAAATAGTGTTCTCTATCTCTTTGATTTACCCTGATCCCGGCGAAGAACTCTTTGCTCTCCACTGGGGTTCCCTGGATGTCCGGCGAGTCCAGAAAAAAACTGGAGCAACTGCAGTAAATCTGACAGAGAGGGAAGGACAGCCACAGCCGTTCAAGAGGAAGAGAGAGGCTACAGTTCAGGATGTATAAAAGCCTTTATAGTTGAAGCCAGGTGATAGACATGATACCACAGTAAAACAAAACAACATGTCTGACTAGAGTTTCATAAAAGGATGACAAAACAATATACTGTTTAACTTTGAAAGTTTAAAGATGGCCGGTGGCAATCTAGGTTTTAAACACGGCCAGCTCTATCGCTCTATATCCTCACTTGTAAAACAAATTCACTTCAGTTTTGTGAGAGAGCTCGGAAGCTAGCATTGTTTTTGCGTTTGACTGTTTTACAAGTGAGGTAGAAGCTACCCATAACCGCAAGTCTTGAATCAAATTGCACTACCCTCGATCTTAACCTTAACCATTAGAGAGAGGAAAGATATCTGCCCCTGCGTCAGTGGTTAGGGGTAACTTCTACCCACCTTGTCCCCCAGTCGGAGGTTGATCCCGTCCAGCTCGATGAAGGCAAAGGTTTGGACAGTAGTCTCCTGTTTCAGTTCTTCTTTGGTGCCTTGGGGGGAGAGGCGAGACCAGGCCACCACATAGCCTAGGGAGCTGTTCAGGCTGTGGCCTTCGAAGCTGCACTTCAGGTAGACGATGCTCCCAGAGAGCTCTGCTACTATCACAGGCACCGCTGGGGAAGGAGGCTGTTTAGCTGGAAGGGATAACGGAGTCGTGTTCAGTAGGGTAAACCGTAACAAAATGTTTAGCAACATGTTTTATTTGACAAAATTAGACTGAATGTCTTGTTGGACAAAATGGGAAGTTCCTACCTGTTGCACTCAGTTTTCTTCCTACTGAACATGTCCCTGGTATTTACATAGATATAGCAGGTCATCATTTATACAGTATTTGGGTGATATGAGATGGTTGTGTATCATACAAGCTTGGCTGAATGTTTTTGTCTTGTGACCCACCAAGTAATCAAAATCAATATACCAGTCATCAGCCACAGCCCAACAGAGGGTTCCAACATTTCTGTAACCCTAATCAGGGAAAGGGGCCAACCATAACAAACCGAAACAGTAGGTACCTTCTCCTATTTATAGTATCCCTTCCAACTTGATAACTTCTCTTGTGTGAATTAAAGTTAATTAAACCATCCACCTATGTCCCCAGCCCCCCTCCTCCTTCGCCATAAAACCAGAGGAGGGATAATTCATGACCTCAGTGAGAGATGTCGTCATGGAGATGGGGCGAGTGACGCGGGCGGCAGGACACACATGCTTAGCTCATTAAGAGGACCTGTGAGGGGCCTGTTGCTGCATTCCACACCGCCTGGCAATTCTGACGTGGCTTGTTGTGGTGTCTGACTTTAACAAGGGCCTTCTATAGAGCTCACTCACCTTTACACGTTCCATCAACCTCCACCTCGTCAGGACCACACACCACCGCCGCAGAGTCTGACATCTCTGCATGGTGAATGATAGCAGGACAATTAACAATGGTGGTCGTAACAGTTAACACTACAGAGGTCTGAATCACTAGCACATAAATAACAGTTGAATGAGTTACATGCAGTTAGTGCTAATTCTCTAGTGTTTTTGACAGTTGTATCATGTCACCTTTACATCCGCTATTACCACTATAAGAATTCCCTCTTAAATAATTAAATTAGATCTATTCTATTCTAGGAGCATGTACAGCATTTAGCAAACACTTTTAAAGAAACCTACAGCACTGTCATGTTTACAGTGATGCAGTATTAGGGTCAGCCCTAATATTTTGAATGGGCTTGACGATTACACCATCAAATTCATGAAAACACCGTCATTTACACAATTATATTTGTGTTTTTGGATGAATTGACTTCTGCCAGATAGATGCCTTTTAAGACATTTTGGCGCTGAAGACCATTGCGCTACGTTTCTGCCCATTGAAGACCCTTCAAAAAGCCTACAAAAGAAAAAAAATGACTTCAAGGCTACTTCCTGGAAAATGCAGCCTCACTTTCATAGCGTATAGAGCTCCTCATTGCTTCCACCTAAACAGACTATCGTAAACAGCTGCTGTACCCTGTGCGCAGTAGCCCATGCAACCCTGGGTGGGCTGGAGCAGGTAGACGTAGAAGTCTCCACAGTTGCGCACGGTGACAGGGATGCGGAACAGGCAGCAGTCCTTACTACTGCTGAGGAAGAACTGCCAGGTGGCACAGGCCGTCAGTTGCGTCACCTCCAGGGGCTGCGGGAGGCTCTCGCCCTCCCCCAGAGACAGCCACACTGGGGCCTGGGTCCCACAGTGGTTCACCTGGTGGACACAGATGAAGACAATGGAGAACAGAAAAAGACTACTTGAGCCTGGTTCCAGATCTGTTTGCGCTGTTTCGCAAACTCCTTGTCACTCATTGTGACAATAAGTAAGACAGCACAAACATGTCTGGGACCAGGCTAGTTTATACTGGGTGGTAATAATACAACTACATGGGTAATGATTGGTAGGGCGACACTTTGCAGGCAACAACTGCAATATGACACATGACAATGCCCTGGGAAGAAGAGGAAGCTGACACCTCTGATGGATCCTTCAGTCTGCAGCACAGCAGGCAGCCCAGGGAAAATGAGGAACTGAAAATGTTTCCTGTCTCTCTCCTGTCTCTCTCGTCTCTCTCCTGTCTCTCTCCTGTCTCTCGCTCTCTTTGGTCCTTTGCTTAATGCTGATACCATCCCAGTCTCCTTGGAACAAAGAGCCTATGTTCACTTCAAAGGCCAAGACTAGCACTCATGTTACCACTGCAATGACTGGGCTACTCACTGAAAAGTACTCTAGTGCAAGAAGAACTAGCATATAATTGGGACAATGCTCTTCTGTACTGTTCTGACTGAGGCATGGCATTTGCTATGAAAGACCACCTAAACCAGGTGTGTCAAACTCCTTTTTCCCCGGGGGCCACAATTGGTCTTCAACGAGGTCCGGAGGGCGGCACAATTTAAAAAATATATATTTCCTCGCCGTCAAAATATGTAAAAAGAATAGTCCTCTAGCCATCTTTTTTTTTCTCCAATGCTCCCTGACTGTCTAGCTTTCATTTCGGTGATTATTAGCAAGCTAGATACAGTCGAGAAACAATATGGGTGTTTGCGACACATTGGGGGATGGGGTGACCTCCATACATTGTAACATGCTTTGAGACCTAGAGAGAAAAAATACTATAAAATAAAACGTATTATCTGTATTTACCTCCACACATTGTGTGGGCATGCTGGCGGGCTTGTCAAAGATCTGGAACTGGTACCAGCCTGGTATGAGGGAATGGTCACAGATGAAGTTCTGGAGGGCTGACTGCTGTAGGCTGCGGGAGCTGAAACTGGTGCTACGGTATGGGTTCTGGAGCAGAGAGTGACCCCCCGGAGCACATTCTGGGGGCAGCACTGAGGATAGACACAAGCAGCCAAATATAGCATGAACATGAGTGAATAAGGTGTTGCTGTGTTTTCACTCAAAGCATGTACACGCGCACGCATATGCACACAAGTTACCGATGCCAAGTTACCCCCTCAACACACACACAATCAACTGAGTTAGAAATGAAACACTATGTCAATACTATGTTGCAACCATGTAATAACTAGGCCTAGCCTAATCATAACAACTGTAAAATAGGAGTTATGGGATTATGAGACAAATGAATGTTGGAAATATGTTGATCTTGGTGATCTTGTTTGTACTTTTGTGCAAAAAAAAACGACAGTTATTTGGAGAAATGAAACTCTTAACAAAACAATGATTTTCTGGAGATGGAAAGTCTAGGAGTTGTGACTAGAGGGAGTACAGCTACAACCAGACGTTACATTTCGTAGCAGGTTAGGAGACCATTTTAGCTAACCCTAACCCTAACCCTTTTCCTAACCTTAACCTAAGTCTCCTAACCTGCCACGTTAATTATCCTAACCTGCTGCATAAATTATACTAACCTGCTACGAAAAAGTCACTTCTGATCGTAGCTGTACTCCCTCTAGTCAGAACCAAGTAAAAAATGGTGACATCATAGAGTGACACTGATATTCTAGGTGCATCAATCAAACAATTACTTGACAAAATAACAAAGTATTTCAAAAAATATTATGTTAAAATATCTAAAATAACAAAGATAACTGTTTATAACAATGGAGGACCCTTTCCAGAGTAACGCCTTCACACCTGACTCAACACAAGGTAAGTATTTTCTGTTCAATTACAATTCAGAGCTCTCAAAACTGTCTGTTAGCTTTTAAGCTCTCTAACTGTCTATGCTTTATTCTAAAGTTGGCATGAAATTATCATTTTGGATGACAGAAATTAACAAGGCAAAGGCATAATGACTTTACAAATGCATTCATTCATAATAAACTGTAAAAAATATTTTGTGAATAAAAAAATGATAATTTGGTTTCCTTTCAGGAAACAGCTTGCTGGCAGGACAGATAACTCTGGTCATAGATCACAGCACAAACCCTCCGGTTGTAACAGCCCATTTCCAGCAGCCTCCTAATCATCCCAATCTCCCACATCACCATCTTCATCATCACCATCAACCCATTCCTTCTCATCCTCAAACCCATCAACATGCTATCTATGGCACATTGTTGTCTACCAAAGGTCAGCCCCCTCAGCCACCACCAGTGCCACAAATCTGGGCAGTATGCCCCCCACCAGGGTACATCTATGTGGCTGCACCAGCACCAGCACCTGCAACCAACATTACCATGGCACCTATTGACACAACACTGAACACTGGCAATCCAGCTGTTCCATTGGAGGAGGCTAAAGGAAGCCCTGCAACAGAAGCTACAAAAAATAAACAGGAGGAAGCGGAGCAGGGAAGAGGGGAGACAACAAAGAAGATGGCCATCTTTGGAGAGGTTGGTGACAGTAGTGATGGCGTGAACAGTGAAAAGATAGAAGGTGAAAAGAGGGATGGTGAAAGTGTAGAGGAGAGTAATCCTAGTCCTGTGAAGTGTGCTGTGAAGGAGGTGGTTCAATGTGCAAGGAGAGATGCTGCAGATGGAGGTGGGGACAGAACAGGTTCAGACATTTCATCTTCCAGGAAGCAGGAAGGTAGCATTAAGGGGGCTAAGTTAGAGGCGGGGCCTACCCCAAAGGCTCCCCGAACACCCCAACCTCCAAGGAGCCGTCTGGGTCATCAGATGATGCAGTCTGTTCAGGTCTTCCACAAACTCGGGGTCAAAGCTCAGACGTCCAATCAGTCCAACCAGTCCATTCCCAATGAACAAATTACAGAAGAAAAAGTCATTTTGATGGACCAGGACCTGCTAGACTTTGAGACAATTCATGTTACCGTAGCAAACTGTAACTCCTCAGTGGTGGAAAAAAGAATACGAGATGATGTAGATACTATTGGGGCATCCCAAGCTGAACATCCTTCGTCTGCAAAACCAACGGTCTTTGACAACCCAATAACACTTGACAACCTTTCACAGAAGTCTGCTAGCTCCACAACCAAGTTCGTCTCCCCATCCTGTCAGAGTAGGCAACCAACTTCATTAGGGGGAACAATCCATAGCGACCCCACACACTCTCAACCCTTCGCACCACCCACTACCCACAACCACACCCTGTTCAAAGCCCCCAACCCTCACCTAAGGAGAAGGTACCGTGGTTTTCGCCATCAGTTTCCCTCATTACCCAACACGTACCATCACCCAACCCCTCCTGGGCAGCATGGGAGGTTACCCCCCCCTGATTCCCTCTACTTCCCCAACCCGTGGCAGGCCTCGGTGCCCATCTCTCTGTGGCAGAGGGAGGAGAGGGAGGACATGAAGAGGAAGACCCAGCAGCAGAGAGAAAGGGTGTCCCGGGTTACCAAACAGGGCTGGGACCACAACGTGTTCATCAACAGGGAGCAGTACACTCTGGAGAACTACCCGAGTAGTCCCACAGTACCCATCCTGAAGGGCACCATGAGTGCCTGGAAAAAACTAATGGAGATCTGGAATAAATGAATGGCTATTTTTTTGTTTGCATGTGTTTTGTGTATCTTTTCGTAAACTATATTGATACACAGGGTATACTACAAAAGATGGTAAAGGTGCTTCACTTCTATGTCTTCTACATTGACTGTCACTGTACTCTATGCATGTCACGGACAGTCGTGTTTCACTCATTTAATGTGATGTGATTTACAGGGAATTGTCAAATCCACTATGCACAGTGAGGAGCTCCACTTTGTATGTGATTGTCTTCTACTTCCCCTACATCTATGTTGTAATCTAATGTATCCAATGACAGTTCCAGCTCGGAGCAGGAATGTTTGGTAGTTGCCACAGAAACATCAGCTGTGTTCACCTCAGTAACAGTTCTGACATCACAGTCAGGTAATGGTGGAGCAACATTCTAAAAACATTCTAAAATGTGCTACTGATGCTCTTGATTTTATGTAGGTTTGTCCTTTACAATGTGCCTGGCATAAGAGCAGAGGATGAAAATGAACTTTCAGTACAATTACCAAAAACAATTATTACAACAAGATCATGGTAAGTGTATGTTGTTTGAACGTCTTTTTGTTCAGTCTAGAATAGTAGCAGAACCACAATACAAAAGATTATGAAATAATCAGAAAATGCTTCACAAAGAAAGTGTACTTAGATCGTACTAGCATCAAATATGATTACTATTAATTGCAAGCCTAACAAAAATAGATAACCTAGATGGTCATGATTTCTCAAATATTTAATAGCAAACTAATTTGATTGTCTTCAATATACAGGACACCCTTCAAATATGGGCCTAGATTCTGCTGTTCTTGCAAACATTTCCACAGAGGCCTACACCTCTGGAGGTATCATCCAGCCATCTACACAATTGATTGATTATGTCTACACTCCACACCCTCAGCCCCTTCCGATGATGCCTATTGGACCAGCCTGGCCCACCTGGTCCTCACAGCCATATCCCCAACCATACCACTGTGCTCCAACCATTGTGGGTGTTGCTATACCTCCCATGTCAGTGGTTGATCCCAGCATCCCCTCTATGGTGATGGAAGGAGAGAAGGAGAAGAGGCGACGAGCTGTTAGGTCGAGGCCAAAAAGAGACCCCAACAGTTTCACTCAGAAATATAGGAGATTGATGGAGGTGATGGGCAAGACTGGAAACAAAATTGACGACACCCCTTATATAAACTATCAGAGGTTTGGGAACACAAACGATATGCATAAGAGATGGGATGCTACTGATATGGTGAATCTTCCAAGTCAGGCAATTGAGGCCCAAACAGAAGATATGGGTACCTCTGACAGAGACTTGTGTCAGAAGCAGAAATATATGCTAATGTTTCATGAAGAGCAGAACAGCATGAGGGAAAAGAAAGACGAAGACAAGATGAATAGAGAGCAAGATGGAGAGAAAACCCCAAAAGTGAGAGCTGTGGGACTGAAAGGCCAACATGAGATGAGCATGAGTCAGAGCATTCGCAGCCAAGTGAAAAGTCATAGCCCAACTAACTATGACACAGTGACGACAGTCGGACAAGCCGTTGCAGGTGACGACAGGAGCTTTCAGAACTACCCTATCATCGTCCACTCTCAGCAGCACCTGGTCAGTCCGTCTCTCTTCAACCAAGACGGGAACTCTCACAGTCAATGTCCTGAGATACCCTTCAGCACCATATCCCTGTCAGAGTGGGCGGCCCTCATGGACACGTGTCTCTTCCCACCTTGGCCACAGGGGTCAAAGGCTTTTGTAGTTGGAGAAGACACAGAGACAGGCTTGGCCCCTGCTGCCTCCAATGACAGGTCAACAGACTGCCATAGCAATGAGAGTCGTAGTAGGTATGTGCCCTTGGATGACAGCACCTTGATTGATGAACTTTACTATCAGTACACTAGCCACAGATCTACACCATTCTTACCAGATGGACAGGACTAACGAATGGAGAGAGCAGGTTCAAAATCATCTGAGACTTTTGAAAATGTTTATCTGGCTCTAATAAATTATATATTTTCAGCATTCAAAACTGTATTGTGACCTTTTCTTCCATAGCTATGGGACATTTATCCCCCCGTTCATAATAGTAGGCCTAATGTGTTCACAATGTTCATCAAAAACCATGTCCTTTGAAAAAAGAAGCTTGAAACCCATTGGTAGGCTACAGGTAATTTTCGCACTTCATTTTACGGTCTACATACAATTTAGTCCCAATTTAGCATGATCAGTTAATAACATTAGCATATCACTTACCTGTTTGAGAAAACATTGTATTTGGGAGTAAAATGATAAGGAAATAAAAAAGTTCCAAAACTATTTGAAGTTTCATCGTTCACGAGCCAATGTGAAGCCTTCCAAAATGACCACTGACAGACCACGGTTTTACAAAGGTCCTTGGCTCCTCAAAAGGTATGCTCAGTTCAGCTGCCTTCGGTTTTCCATTAGCCTAAAAAAAGAGTATGGATAGGCTGAAATAAGCTAAAATCAAAGACACAGGCGAGAGTCAAAGAAAGTCCGTTTCTAGGAGGTTCGCAAGAGCTGATAAAAGCACTTCCCCAGCACACCGGACTGCGGCGCGTGACCACAAACTCCACGAGCAATAGCAGCATCATATTAGGAGGAGCGTCCACTAACCTTATCTCGACCGAATCTACAGCCGCGACTGTTTGGACAAGGACAAGTGATAAGAGTATTGGGGACTATTCAGCTGTATCAACAGGAAAGTGGTCGAGTCGTCATCATGATTGTGGTCATTCATTCACTGAGAACGGATGCAGCTTTCCATTGTGAGCAAATGTAAAAATGGTAGGCCTAAATCAATTATGAAATAAATGTAGAATTTTTATGCTTTTCTTGTTGTTGAAAATAATGGACTGTTATTACAATATTTGTTCTTGGTACAATGTTATTAGTCATGATTGATTTTTCCTCTGGACTGTAATTACCACTCAACAAACTGTCTGTGAACTCTACCCAAAACACATAATTTTGTCACCGTTGGTGCTGCTGAGTGGATGACATTCTGTTGTATACTATCATCTTTACAAATGCATAATAAACAAAAACAACGGAAATTAATTATAGCACTGCAAATTTATGACAATATCATTAGTTGATTGAAATGTTAACACCTGACCAATTTGACCGAGCTTGGCAGGTAATTTGCCTTATAATTATTCTGCAGTATACTATAATTAGACACATTCCATAGGCCCACGTAGGACCAGAACAGTACGGTTAAACTGAATTTACCACAGGCAAAGAGGTGTACAGCCTAGGAAAACCTTTTTCCCTAGACATCCAAAAAATGTGTTGTTTTCTCTCTAAATATCCAACGATCTAGGCGATAATGATGTCCATCCACTATGCAGTCATGGGATGTTTAGTCACTACTCCAATCCACTAAACCAGATGGTCATACTGTATCTTTCAGGAAAATGACTCGGCCAAAGACTGGGATTTTGGATAGGCCAGATATCACGTAGGCCAATGTAGCTCACTCTAAACTGTATCCATTCTCATTTCATTTTAAAGTGCATTGTGCAACCATATACCTTACAGCAGTGGTTCCCAACCAGGGGTACTAGGACCCTTGGGGGTACTTGGCCTATCCACAGGGAGTACTTGAGAAGAGTTATGAGACCATAGGCTTACTGGTAAAATGCTCATGAGGGGGTACTTCAGGGGTACTCCGGGCAGAGCAAAATTCAGTTGGTGGCACAGTAAGCAAAAAAGTTTGGGAACCACTGTGCTTACAGCATTCCAAGATCTCTTTCAGTGTTTGGATTTGACCTGACAATGATCGCTCAGTTTGAATTGTTTATACACAGATGTAGGATCTTAATTTGAGCCAGTTTGCTACAGCATGAAAATAATCCTGAAGCAATATGTGAATTATTATGTGGATTATAATATGGAAATGTTTTGTAGGGGCTGATACATTATTTGTTATGGCAAATCAAGTCTGACATTTTTAAGTGGAAATTACAAATGGAAGATTTTTTAAACCTCGAATACACTACATGTTTGCTTTTCCTGATGTACTGGGAAATTATCAGCAACAATAGTGATCAAATTAAGATTCTACATCGGGAAAAATGGGAAACGCTATTAATTGCTGAGCCCCAGTTTAACCTATGATATAACGGCAATGTGTGTGAGACATAAAAAGGAGACAGATCACCAGAAACCAGATGTTGAATTGTGTTTATAAAGACTGCAATTTCCCCATAGCTGTGGACATCATTCAATAATAACACATTGAAATCCCACACTGACATTTGTTTGAGAACTGTTGAAATTACATAACACATAATTAAATATCTCTATAAAGACAGGACTGATACCTTAATGGGGGGGTTTCAGTGGGCTCAAAGAGCTCATGAAAAACAAACAAACTAATCAGATGGGTGATCTTTTTTTCTGAAGGTCATAGAATGGTTTTCACATGATGACCTTTATATTCTGCTGGAGAAAGGTTCTCTAACTGTCTTGTCCAGGGCTTTCTCCTTTCGACTCTCAGGCAGAGGGAGGAACAACCTCTTGCTCGTAAATCTCCTGGACCATCAACCTGTGAGAGTCTGGAAAATCTATCAGATAAAGCACAGATATTCCCCCTCATGCAGTTTCTCTCCCATAACAAGTAATTAGGTCAAATCTTGTGCATTCCTAATCACTTTGTTTTTCAACCATGTGAACACTGTATACAATCATGTATAAGTCTAATCTTGGGGGAAGAATAAGTGATCTCACCAATTAACAAATACAGGTAACTGACAATTTGATAGTTTAATCTAAACACGTGACCTCATTTTGTGCAATTTTCCCCATCACAATCAGTTATGCATGCATGGAGTGAGGAGAAAATAACACTACTTCCTATACCTCCTGTGGGAAATCTGATATCAGCTAATGGAACCATGGAACAAAACCAGTGTGTAACTACCTTGACCTCCACCTACAAACCCTGATTGCACAAATTCATGTACACACAACATGGTTTTGGTATTTATATTATTTATACTTTTAGCCCCTAATTTGTGCAACACAAAACGCGTCCCTCTCACATACAATATTTACATCACAGTGTAACACCTACTACTAAATCACACACAGTTTGAACTATTTCACCAACAGAACAAAACAAAGGAAGCAAAATACTAAAGATAAAGACAGAACAGGCTCCATTATTTTTTTGGCACTAGGAAAAGTAAATGATAGCTCTAGTGACAGGCCTTACAGGGCCATTAACGGACTGACTTTGTCCATGTAGCCCAGTGGTGTTGCAACAGGGAACCACTCAAGAGGCCAAAGCCATACACACGTCCAGACATGTGCTCACTTGCCCAGCCCACTTCTGCTTATTGATAGAAATATGCCACTATGGAGAAATTGAGAAAGTGATGCTCATTATAATCAATTGCCAAGAAGGAGGTACTGCTGAGCAGATTGGTATATCGACATTGTCAATTGTTATACAGACAAAAAGGATGGGAGGCTATTATAGAACATGGTAAAAACGATGGAAATAGTTTCATTATTTCACTAGACACTATGCAGTATTAAAGCTGTCGATATGCATGACCTTGTTTCTAGTGCCCTAGCTGCACAGTAAATAATAATAACCCTCACACTGCTTGTTGTGCTCCACAAACAACCTAAACTATGAGGTCTTCATCAGGTCTCATGTCAGTTCCTGACCTCTGAACTTTTTAGATATGCACACAGTGTTCCACCTTTTCTGACATGACATCTAAGTATGACATTGACCCAGCACCCTGATTTACACTGCAACCTGTTCACTGAAATTAAGGATGAAAGTACTTACTTAAACCCAATGCACTGGGGAAATGAACCTCCCCTTGACCCTTTGATTGTCATGGAGAACTATTTCCAGACAGTGAGCACTTCATCATACTGTTTCTTCACTTTAGGTCTTGTTCTTGTATAATAATTACATAATGTCTCAATTAACTAGGCAACCAATCCCGGTCGAGGCGAGAGATGGCTTCTCCACTGTTGCATGTGTTGCTTTTTTGATTTCCAAGACCAAACATCCTCTTTCTAGACAAAGATAAAAGTAGTCCTACCTAAGGGAGGAGGGGTGAGAGGGGAGACAGTTGGAGGGATGTGTGGGAATAGCTGGATCTAGGACCCACAGTCACTTTTGTGGCCGTGCTTAAACAACGGTAAAAACAGACGGCGGGTTCTGGTACATCGGTCAGAGACGGGCTGTGGCCCAGGCAGACAGAGGGGCGTTGAGCTGGAGAATGGCTGGGGAGGAAATAGGAGACAGTTTAGTAATGAACCCAAGCAGTTAATGGGAGAACCATTTCCACAGCCCACCTCCACAGTCCACACATATACCATCGGCTGCCATTTGTTCTTTTGTATTCTCAATCTGTATTTAGCTTTGTGTCTTTTTCTTTCTTTCAGTACACCTACAGCTACCAGAGATATCTCTCTGTTTTACAGCGTGACTTGTCTGGGCTATTCACTTTTTTGTGTTCAGACAATATAGCAATTAGGCACCGTTGACAGTTCTCTGCTTTGGCACTCTCCACTAACTTACTGTGGGGTTAAGTGGGATGTGTTTAAGTGTACTTAAACAGAGGGTCAACACTGGCATCTCAGGTTGACAGCTTTGACAAAAACCCACAATAATTGGTACAACCGAACCTTGAGGGCATGGTAGCTGTAAATGACACTGGATACAATGGCGAGCACTATTCTAAGACACAGCTGAAAAGGCAAAGGTTGAACCAAGTGCTCTATCTCAGCTTTATGGGGCATTAGGGGTCAACTCCTTTACAGGGGGCTGTATGGCCTGTATCGGGGTTTCCTGTTGCCTTTAGCTTCTCTGTCAGCTGTCCTGATGGGCCCAAATAAAAAAGCCACCACAACAACTGCGTGGATAAACTCTCCCACATGCAGATATGTATTTGTGTAAGGGGATCCCCTCCACTTTACGTCTGACCCCAATAAATTGCAGCTGTGACCTCTGACCTCCTCTGTCTGTGTCAAGACCTGAGGTTCCATCCTCATTCGCTACAGGATATTGGGAATCTATCAGGGAAAAAAGAGAGAAAGGTTTCTTTCAGAATGCCAATTTGTTTTTTAACTCATAGCACAATTGACCATTTAGATGGCTGATAGCTTTTCTTTGTTTCATAGAACAATGAACAGGACTTGGCATAGCACAATGGCAACTGAATACCATGATCAATGCAGTTATGGTTTGTGTATGTTTCTCTTAGTTGCCTTGAGAGCACCGACCTGAATGGAGGAAACAGCCTTGACAATAACTCATGATATTATTCTATACACCGTAATGTCCAACAACTTCATTGTTGCTTGGGGATAAAGCTGACAAAACACTGAAATGTGACCAGATCCATTTCACAATGACCACAAAATGTTGATGGAGGGGGCTACTCATTTTACTATTGGGCCGGTTGTTACAAAGACATAATGAAAGATGGAAATGTATTGTGCAGGACAGAACTTGCTGCTGACAGTCAGACTTGTCTGGGAGGCTTGGTCTGTAAAAGTATCTCCATGTAGCTATAGTAGACATAAAACAGCTGTCTGATTCAGAGAATGATAGCAAGTCAGGGTCTGGAAGAGGCATAATCTCTGCATGCCAAGTCCTGGCCTGTCTCTAGAGGGTTTCTGATGAAGCATTCATTATGAACTCTTTACTTACCAGGTAGGCTACACTGTGTCTTACTGATGAAAATACGCCTCGGAATTTAACTGAAATAGTGAGAGAACTGCTGAAATATATATATTACGTATAACAAGAGACATTCCCTCTCTACACCTATGCAGACTCCTCTTTCTCTCGCACACATCCTCTTTCTCTCACACACACACAGTAGAGCCTCCTCAACTGATGTTATCAATACACTACATACTTTTCACTTAGAGTGTGTAGTGCCATCTAGTGGTTTCTTCTTTACCTCACCCCACCTGACAAGAGGTAAGCAATTGGAGACCAAATTAATAATTCAGAAATAATTAGAAATGCCCTCTGTCAACCTGGACTCAAGGGTAGACGTAACATAGTAAAGATAAATCAGGCACACTCCAATTAGTATGATATGTTACGTTTCGTATGGTATGTATTAATTTGTGGATGTCCATCATCCATTTTGTATGATACGTTACGAATTACAATTCGTACAATATGTTTCGAATTTGCAAAACGTATGATACACTACGTGGACACCCCTTCAAATAAGTGGATTTGAATATTTCAGCCACACACGTTGCTGACAGGTGTATAGAATCGAGCACACCGCCATACAATCTCCATAGACAAACATTGGCAGTAGAATGGCTTTACTGAAGAGCTCAGTGACTTTCAACGTGGCACCATCATAGGATGCCACCTTTCCAACAAGTCAGTTCATCACATTTCTGCCCTGCTAGAGCTGCCCCGATCAACTGTAAGTGCTGTTATTGTGAAGTGGAAACGTTTAGGAGCAACAACGGCTCAACCACGAAGTGGTAGGCCACACAAGCTCACAGAACGGGACTGCCGAGTGCTAAAGCGCATAGCGCGTAAAAATCGTCTGTCACTGTCGAGTTCCAAACTGCCTCTGGAAGCAACATCAGCACAAGAACTGTTCGTGGCCGAGCAGCCGCACACAAGCCTAAGATCACTATGCGTAATGCCAAGCGTCGGCTGGCAAGTGTCGGCTGGAGTGGTGTAAAGCTTGCCACCATTGGACTCTGAAGCAGTGGAAATGCGTTCTCTGGAGTGTTGAATCATGCTTCACCATCTGGCAGTCTGACAGATGAATCTGGGTTTGGCGAATGCCAGGAGAACTCTACCTGCCCGAATGCATAGTGCCAACTGTAAAGTTTGGTGGAGGAGGAATAATGGTCTGGGGCTGTTTTTCATGGTTCGGCTTGGCCCCTTAGTTCCAGTTAAGGGAAATCTTAACGCTACAGCATAATGACATTCTACACGATTCTGTGCTTCCAACTTTGTGGCAACAGTTTGGGGAAGGTCCTTTCCTATTTCAGCATGACAATGCACCCGTGCACAAAGCGAGGTCCATACAGAAATGGTTTGTCAAGATCAGTGTGGAAGAACTTGACTGGCCTGTACAGAGCCCTGACCTCAACCCCATCGAACACCTTTGGGATGAATTTGAATGCCAACTGCGAGCCAGGCCTAATCGCCCAACATCAGTGCCCGACCTCACTAATGTTCTTGTGGCTGCATGGAAGCAAGTCCCCGCAGCAATGTCCAACATCTAGTGGAAAGCCTTCCCAGAAGAGTGGAGGCTGTTATAGCAGCAAAGGGGGGACAAACTCCATATTAATGCCCATGATTTTGGAATGAGATGTTTGACGAGCAGGTGTCAACATACACTACATGATGTTACAAATTCCAATTTGTTGTGGCTAACGTTAGCTAGGTGGCTAAGTTTAGCTAGGCTAGGGGTTAGGGTTAAGGTTAGGGGAAGGGTTAGCTAACATGCTAAGTAGTTGCAAAGTAGCTAAAAAGTAGTAAGTAATTAGCTAAAATGCTAAAGTTGTCCATGATGAGGTTCAAGTACGCAACTTTTGGGTTGCTAGACGTTCGTGTTATACGCCCACCCATCCAACCCGACTAAGTAACCTTCTGTTTTATGTAACCATACCAAACGTAACATATCATACTAATTTGAGTGTCCTGGATTTACATTTACTATGTTACTTCTAATCTACGAGACCAAGCTGCCTCTGTCTACCCATCCTGACTGTGTAAATTACCATATTATTTTATATTCTGTTACTCATAGCAATTCAGTGATCAAACACATTTGTGAACAGACAAACACTTTAGATTTAATCAAATATTCTAAGAAGCTACACTAAATTTCACACATTCGAAAACTACCCTTCAGGATAGAAAGTCTACCAAGCGCAGACCGCATTATTTCATATGCCTCAAAATTGCTTAGTCAGTCTTTACTAATCTGACGGGTCCTTAAATTTGAGGGTTGATATTGGCATTCAGATGGCACATTGTTCCTCGGTTGCTGGGAAGTTTCTCTTTTAGCGGAGTCTCCTGCTGTGCTCAGCATTTTGCATATTCTTTATGGAAAGTCTCCAGACCCTGGTCACTTAGCAACCACTTTTATTGTATTGAACACTTTCTCCCTGTGTTGTCCCTTACATAACATCAAACAGTGCAACCTGAACTTGCAGTGATTTCTGAACACGTGTCTTCTGTAACAGATTGGTGTCTTTGAAATTCCAGGTTAGAGTAAAATGATTTATCCCTGGTCAACGCCGCTTGATGTTTTTAAAAGAGGTTGAAGCAAAATGTGTGTAATGTTAGACACTTGAGAGTTTTCTACTTCCTTATTGTTGAGAAGTTCAATAGCCCTTCTTTTTTTTCTTCTTTTGCACCTGAACAGGTTATCGCTCATTCAATTTCAGGACTGAGATATCACAATGACCTCTAACAGTTATTTGGATCCTTCAACATCAGTTTATTTTAATAAAAAGACAGTATTTTCACACCTGAACTTGGCCACCATACGAAGCAAAGGCTTTATCCGTTTATTCTCCACATCAGGTTGATCCATGGAACTTGAAGCCACCAGATTTTTTCCTAAACTCTACACATCTCTGAGTGTCCTCGAAGGAAGAACACAAAAAATACATACACAACATTTACTGTCACTTGCCTCCAGTGAGACAGCCTTCAGAGTGGACAGAGTTACCCCAAACATTCTACTTACTGAGATTGACCAGAATAAGAAAGCTCAAGCAAACATACATCATACAGACCTCCTGGCTCTTTAGAATCCAAGCTGATGTTCGTTAAAACAGGGAAATACCCTCCTGTGACCTACAAGAACCCTAAACACATAACTTTAGACCGGGTATAGTGCGTGGAACATAACACCTCTAAACATGTTATTGTGATTTCTATTATTATGACAAAGATGGTACAAAATTGTTGTTAGTATAGATTTGAATATTAAGATGGTGAACAAATATATTAAAAAATTTTTTAAATATTTCATTTCAGCTTTCTGCTGATGATATGCCAAATATAGTTACTGCAGCTGAGGGATCCTGGTCACTTGAACTTCAAACTCAGCACCTGAGTATAAGTAAGTCAGCTTTCCTGGATATTGGTGTGGGGATATCGCTCTATTAGTGTAATTAGACAATTTCCTAAGCATCATCCATTTATCATTTGAAAGCTATGTCATGGCCTTTTATCAAAAACTATACCTACATTACACTGATGTTGCACAGAAAACTCAGCAACATCCTGCCGACTGTGACACTGGTTTTATTTATCTGAAAGGACCCAGATCGAACAGACATTTATCAAGGGAACCTTGGGGAAGATGGACACCTATAAGCCAACAGAGCCTAGATGGGAGGCCAGGCTCACACTCCCTAAATTGCTATGGCCTCAAAATCTGCCTCCTACACTGTGAGTGGGCTGGTTTATACCCAGCCTGCCATAGGGCCCGCACCATTTTAATTCAATGGTATGTTGTTTGGTATAGGTGAGTGTGTTGAATTAATAAGCACGTATGTTATTATGCTGTTAAACCCAAAAGTGCTAAAGCAAACGATTTGCCACCACTGTTTTGGTAAAAGTTAGTTGGGGGCTGGAGAAAATGTAACCACTCTTAAATTCATAGACAGAGATATGTGATATTATGATGACATCGATGATGTAAAATTATTGTTTTAACTATATGTTTTAAAGCTATAGGAAATATTAAGCTAATCTAAAGCTTAGAGCATAAGGCAGAAAACTGGCAATAAATATAGGAAAGTATAATCTGGGTGCGTTGTACTGATATAATTTTCTGAAGTATTTTCTTCTTTCAGAGACACAGGCAATGGTATGAGTGTACAGTGCTTTCATGGACAGAGTAGAGGAGAAGATCTCCAGCTCTTGGAAAACTGTCTGACACTTTGATCTCCTAGGTCGTCTATGGAGTCCACAGCTGTGCAGTGATAAGTGCATTGGCTAAAATGTCAGTGGCAACAAACCAAACAAGGAATTGGGAAGGATAAATATTTGCATTCACAGAAAGGAAAGTGGCTATAGCTCAACGAAAGTATTCAAGGTATCATGAAAATACAATAATATAGGCTAGACTATAGAGTTCATTGCAAAACAATTGCCCTTGCCATGACTCTTTTTGAAAGATATGGCTGGTTTAAAAATTAGCTAATAGGAATTTATTCTCTCAAGCCAATAGGCAACAAAGATAACCCAGTAACCTGGAAGGATAAATGCATTGAAACTCATTTCTAAAATGTAGGCTATATGCTATTAAGTGGACAATTGGAAAGAAGCTAATCTCGGTTAATCCAGAACTAATGTCTTGAGTAATTGGTCAGAGGCTCAATTAAATATGGGTCATACTGCAGTGGAGTGGAGAAGGAACAAAGAGCTCCAACCTCTCTCTTGCAAATTAGGCAAGTCTATAGGGCAAATGATCCTTCCCTTCGAAATTCTAAAGCACCGAACTAATGCTGCTCTTTATCTATCACATTCCGCTGTATCATGACAGATCTATGAAATACATTAGAAGTACAGTGTAGAGTCTGGTCACAAGAGATTAGAGAGCAGCCAAATAATTTTGAACCCAGAACTAAATTATTGCAAAATGGTTGTTCAGCATATGAAAGTTAATTTAGATTTTAGTTTATTGTAGACGCAACGTACAGTTAATATATATTTGGTATAGTCATAGGAACTCATCACAATCCTGGCAAGAAACCATGCTCATCAACTGAGCTACATCCCTGCCGGCCATTCCCTCCCCTACCCTGGGGATAATGGGCCAATTGTGCGCCGCCCATGGGTCCTCCTCTGTCATGCCGTGCTACAGAGCCTGGATTACAAGACATCCTGATATAAACATGCCCTACATTTGTAGGATATATACAAATCTCACATTTGAAAATTGTATATTTAGAAGTTGTAGCCTACACATTGTATTCCTGACCTGGGGGTAGTACCATGCAATCAGGATCAATTATTTCGCCAGCTTAAATATACAACAATAAATAAATTGGTTATGGTTAAATAAAAAAGCTAAACTTAGATATGTATTGTTAAATCAGAATTAGACTCATGACATGTGTCTTTCTATAAAATACATAAAAAATACCAATATTTAGACAAGTTAGCTATTGGAACTCCATAATCAAATGTTTCAGAGAAGAATTCCACAGATTTCCTAAACCTTGTTATAAACTGGGGTGGTTAAACCAAAATTATATGATATATTTTTCCCGTTGTAATTACGTGGTAACCAGTTTGTAAAAGCAATAAGGCACCTTATGGGTCAGGTATATGGTAATATACACGCAACAACTTAATCCAGGCACTCGGCAGAAACGGAAGTTAAGAGAGTCAAGTCAAATATTGAAAGGTATTGGTTTAAATCCCTAAACTCACTGGGTAACAAAAATTAACTGTCAATGTGCCCTTGAGCTAGGCACTTAACCCTAATTGCTCCTGTAAGTTGCTCTGGACAAGAGTCTCTAGTAAAATGTAAAAATGTAAGATGTTGCGTCATGCTTAAGAACATCCCTTAGCTGTGGTACATTGGCCATATATATCCCTCTGCACCAGAGACTATGGATATACTGACAAGATACAAGTCTCTCTGCCCTAACAAAACCTTTGTCAGCAAGGCGGGCTGTCTAGCTCCCGCTTATCCTTTCTTTGGATTGGTGGATACATCTCATTATTGTAATCCTTTTTTAATATTCGATTAGGGTTGTTGACGTCAACTGCCTGTATTCAATGGAGAGAGATGCAATGTTACTAGCCTCATGCCATGAGTATGCATATCCACCTCCAATATAAAAATTAAAAAAAATCTCAAAGTTGCCGGGATGTCACTTGTCCTACTTATATCAGTACACTCGTAACAACTTAACCATTACGAAACTAATCGATCAAATAAACCTCACGTAGCAAATAAGCCATTCATTTTTTTGTTGACTAAATTCGACACTCTCATTGACCTCCATACAAAAACTCCTTGCTTGGTGGGCGAAACAACGCTACCTGCTGTAGGGAGACAGATTTTCCGCCGAGTTGGGCCTCTTTCTCTTCCTCTGTCTGTTTGTAAACTGGTTTGACCAGGATGGCGCGCATTGGTCATGTCCACATTTTATCCCACAGGTACTTGTGCTTAATAATTACAATGTTATTTGTTGATGGGTGTTTGCCTAATATCTTTCTTCGTTGAATATTTATGTAATATTATGTCCTGATGTGTTGAAATGTATTATGTATTGGGTAGTGGTATTGAAACTAGTGAAGTATTGATTAGGCTATTTATTTTAATTGAGGAAATACCTGTTTTATGTGCATTTTGGATTATCCCAGTGTTAAGGGTTGGGTTCTTTTTTTAAAAACCTTATTAGCCTCAGGTGGCTCGTTTTCGGGAGAGTTCAGATAAACTCAGCTGTGTGAGGAATTGTAAGCACTTTGCCTAGTTTGAAGGCACTCTGCCTAAAAGGAAGCTAACCTTCTGCACCTGTAAATAAATACCACCATTTTGGGCATTTTGCACCTGACGGCCAGTGCAATCCGGTATCCCTGGGACGTCCCTAACCTAACCCATACCTTAACCATTTTAAATGTAAACTTCAATGGCTATTTATAAAAACATAGGCTAGCGTATTTATTATGAATTAAAATTACTATAAAATATATCATATATAATGAACATTATTTCAATAGATACCGCAGGATTAGAATTTATACAATTAATCTTGTGATTATTCTCATTATAAAATCAGTATGCGTGGGATACATTTTGTACCGTTGACCAATCAGTTTGAAAGAAAACAAGATAAGGATGCATCATGGGGCGGCGCTGTTTAGCGTGTGGGCAAACCCAAACCAAGCCACATGCGACACACGAACACTGCAAAAAAATTAATAACGGTAAGTTAGGCATTTTTTATAGTTCAATAAGTTGTTCATTTTAATACATTTGTATTACAAACTATTTTGTGACATTTATTTAACTTTTTGTTTTCTTTTACTACGACTTTTTACGAATAGAGCCTACAGAATGCTTGGCTTGGCTTGCTATGCTATGTTAATAACCATTCGTAATGATTATGGTTAGACTTTGACCTAATATCAGATACGTTTTTATTATAGGCATGGTTCATGTTGCATAGTATGGTGTAATGATAGTATAATACATCTATTGGCTGGAATAATGACGTTACAGCAACAGGTGATGGGCGTGTTTTGAATGGATACATTATTGATGGGCTTCCAGTTAAACCAATCGGTTGCTCGAACGTGAGCATAGTTTTACACAAACTGCACTGCAGTATTATTGTATGGGAATGAAACCGTCTAGTAAAATAATAGAACGCTCTGACCGCGCGACAGTCATCAGAAGCCCTGGATTGTGAATATTGGATAACATGTTACTGGACCTCGTGAACACAGATCCGCATATTCAGAGTGGATAGATGTAAGTGATGCCCCGCAAGAAAATATCTGGCTGGACGGAACGGTTGTAGCCTATGATAAAGATTCATGCCGCAATTTGAGAGCCTGGTATCACGTCAAGTGACGTTGCTGGCTGTCAGCATCTGTATGCCTATCGACTTAATTTTAATTTGCGCGCCTATCCTTGGCAATAGGCTTGTGCATTGCTGCCGCCTAAAATTCAAGTGTGTAGCGTACCTTGACAAAGTCCGGTATTTCTGCATGGTATTTTCATTTCAGCCTATATAATTGAGGGTGTCCAATGAATGTCATGCGTTTGGCAGTACTCAGTTTATATGCTGCCCTCAATAAGTGAATAACACCTGGATAACTGATTTGATCACCTATATATATGCTATAGGTATTCTGTGTCGATTAAGTTTATGTGGTAGACTTATATTTGTGTCCTATCTTTGCTTGACTAAAGTAATATTTGTTTGGTTTTTAGGTCACTGCTGCAATCCATTTGGAATATAATCAGTGCCAATCATCTTTGTTGGAGAAGTGGACCAACCCATTTATTCCACCTGTTCTTCCCCACATGAGAAAAGATGGGGAATGGATTATCTGAACCACAGACTTTCCTCTCGAGAATCCCTTTCTTTCAGTCATTCCATATCGCCATTTTGGGACTGGACTCTGCAGGTAAAACGACTGTCCTGTACAGGTTACAGTTCAATGAGTTTGTCAACACAGTGCCTACCAAAGGCTTCAACGCAGAAAAGGTCAATGTGTCTTTGGGCGGCCACAGGACGGTGACCTTCCACTTCTGGGACGTAGGTGGTCAAGAGAAGTTGCGTCCATTGTGGAAGTCATACACACGCTGTACCGACGGCATCGTATTCGTGGTGGACTCTGTAGATGCCGAACGCATGGAGGAGGCTAAAACGGAGCTCCATAAGATCGCCAAGACCGGAGACAACCAGGGAGTGCCACTGCTGGTGGTGGCTAACAAGCAGGACTTGAGGCACTCTCTGAGCCTGGCTGAGATTGAAAAGGCGCTAGCTCTGAAGGAACTGAGCCCTGGCACGCCCTGGCACCTGCAGCCCACCTGTGCCATCATAGGAGACGGACTGAAAGATGGCATGGAGAGACTCCATGACATGATCCTTAAACGGAGAAAGATGCTCCGCCAACAGAAGAAAAAGAGATGATCAAGCAGTGAACTGAATCTCTTGTTTTAAATGAAGGACACAAGATGTTCTCGCACCTGGGTGGATATAGGAGTTCTCCCACAGGCTTGGCACACTGAGTTTTATCAGTCAATGTTAAACTGTAGGTATATCGTGTCTCAGACAGCAAAATCTCTTACTTCATCTTAAGTATTTCTTTCTTTTTAGTGGTTGAGAAAGCACTAGGAAGGTAAAGGATTTGGGGTTTATGATTAAATAATGGTTTTGATCCTTGGTATTAGACCATTAGTAATGGATACTTCAAAATCGAATACCAAAAATGACATGAGTTTGATGAAGAACAGAAATAATATGTCACTTTTCTCTAAAAAGGTTAGTGGAAGGACAACAAACACGGTCTTCCTCAAAGGGAACTTTTGAACCTTGTAAGCTACTTTTAAATGTTTTCTTCCCTTCTCAAAAGGAAGGTACAGTCTTGCGCTTTTTGTCTGTGTAGTGTACCTCTGCTGTCTGTTTGTTAATGCACTTTAGATGACCTTTTTTGATGATGGAGTTTACAGCCTTGATGTTTCCCAATAGAGCTTATTACACATAAAGAGTTTAGTTGCTTCAAAAGAAGCCAACTGTAATATGCTACTGTACTGGGTCCCTATTGGCCACATGGACAATAGATGGGATATGTTTTTCATGTTTTCATCTTTAATAAAGCCTCTTTACAGCACTGCTTTTGTTTTGTATGAAGGATATATTGCTATTTTGATTATTTGTCATAATATTTTTTGAGAAGTTCTGCAGATCTGATAAGCCTGATGAGATGTTTAAAATGTATGTCCTCTGATTCTCATATTTGAAAGACACTGAAGTAAATCAAAATGAGTCTTGGTTGCTCATGCTCACACTTTGTACTGATGGATAATGAATCTCCCTTATTTCTCTTTCTGAAAGTAAACAAGACGGATATGATTGAGGTGATGGTGGTTGAGTGTTTACTTGCAGTGTGATTATAGGGCCTGCAGTCCTTTTATGTTTTCTGGAGCCAAGAGGCTCAGTAATGCAGTCAGGGCAGTCTACTTTGTGTACGCCAGGCCAGACAACATACCCTGTACAACAGGCTGGGGCAGGAGGGGGCTGGGGAGGCAGAGCATGTTTGTGATGGGGAGAGGCTGTTGTCACATAGCTCAGTGAAGTGATGCCTGTTGCTCACCCATCCCTTTAGAACAATTGTAACCCTGTACTGTAGAGCAACAGGGGGAGCAACAGTTGACCTACTAAATATAGTCCTATATTTACATATGTTTCCCCTGTTGTTCTGTTCTTTACAATGCTCCACTTCAAGTGCAGAATTTGCTCTTGGTTCACCAGACATATTTGACAAAATTATTAGACCTGGTTGTAATGGTCCTGTATGTTATAGATGCCATTTCAATGTCCTTTCTTTCCTAATTCAAATGATATTAGTAATGTTAAACCTACACCACATTTTACAATGTCTATCTTTGATTGATATGCATCAGGTTTCAAAGAAAGACAGTACTGCCCTCAGGTCCACGATTAATGTTGAGGTGTCACTCCTTATCTGTGTTGAGCAACTCTTCCCAGTTTGTTTTCCAAGGAAGGAAACCCTGTTGGATGGCAGCAACATATTCCCGCTATTCCCACTTCCTGCTCTCCGTTCTAGGAAAGGGAAAGGGAGGTCTTGGGAGTGAGTGTGAGTCTGATCATGGGACTGGTCACTCCTTATCCCTGTTTTGGGGTCAGATCCTGATACGGGCCTGGTGGCAGGGTCTCTTCCCTTTGATCCGCTGATGTAATTAACTAGGGATTAGGATTGGACATAGCTTTGGAAATCCTCAAGCTGGTTTCCTTTCCCACACTGCTTTTGCTGACTCAATTATAAACTAACATGGAAAAGTAATATTCATGGCTGTAATGGCCGTCGTCACATGATATCCCTGTGCCCAACTAGTTTCCTGGACATCTAGGTGGTGGTTTTATTTGACCGCTTAGCCCTAGCTGAGGTCAGCTCGGTGACGATAGTAAGTCCCTCTCCTCAGTAACAGGATTACTGTAGGGAAGGCATTGTCTCACGTCTGCACTGGCAACTGTGAGTCGCGTTAGGAAGACAATGGTAGGAAAGGAGAAAACCACTCCTCATTCCACTAATCTACTAGCTAACCTTGAGATTAGGCATGTCGTGCTTCAACTCACTTTCTCAAAATGCAAGGAAATGTACATCAAGTCTGTCTCTGGAGCAAGTCAGAAGAAAATATGTTTTCTCTACCTGTGTAATAAAAATATATTTTCTCTAACTGTGTATACATTTTCAAGCTGTGTACACTACTCAAGGGAAGTAGCAATAATGCATAATCCTCTCTGCTGCTTATTATGCAGGGTTATCATAACAGGATTCATCTTTCTTTTTCCTGTCTTAGCGAGCGAGTGGCCTATTTACATGTGAATTCTTCTAGCGTTCTAGCAGCCTCTCTGAAAGTAGGGTGAACGGGGCCACCTGCAAGGGGAAAGAAAGGGGGAAGGAAAGACAGACAGAGAGAACTCTAGAGAATCTTGCTCTTGCTCTTCATTGGTGTAAGGAAGCTCTCTTTCCATTAATCCTCAGAGGCATGAAAAGAGAGACTGAGAAAAAGTTAACAGGACCAGATGGGCGTATAACAGGGTTCCCCAACTGGTGCCCTGTGGGTGATTTTATTTGGCCCCCAAGTTTTCTGAGCAAAAAAAAGAATAGACTGCAAACACCAGCAAATCAGATCCAAGTGATTTTAATTTGAAAATAATATTCTTTGTCATTATGTTCTGGCCCCCTGACCATCCGCTCAAGAAAAAGTCAGCCTGCGGCTTAATCTAGTTGATGATCTCTGGCGTATAATCTATCGTTGGTCTCATAGATCCATGAATTAGCCTATTAATTAGGGATTATAACTTTCTGTATCATTGTTCCTATTATGATGGTGTTCCTGGAAGTTATCAATTTAATATTCTGGGTCTTGGAAGTCATGGGAATTAAAGACCAATAACCATTGTGTTGTCCTTGCTGTTGTTGCTTGTGGTGATTATGTTGAAAAAATATTGCTCAGTTGGTTTGGATATCGTGCTGGCAATGTAAATATGATTCTATTATTCCTACAGAGTATCTGGGCTGTTTTGCTATGCATAGAAGTCAGTGCTGCCTGCCTGCATGGTCATGTGATGGCATCCCCTGCCTTACCCTGTGTGGAAGGCTCTGAAAGGCTCATTGTCAAGGTGATGATTTCTTTGTCAGCTCTGTGACTGAGAGGGCTTGAACGTCGGCAGCTGTGACCTGAATGGGAGACTGTCTATGTGAGAGAGGGGGACAGAGACAGAGAGATGATGTGTAGATTACTTTGTCATTCTCTCTGCCATTTGGCCATACACACACACACACGCACACACACACACACACACACACATACACATATAGTGTGTATAAAAAACTCCCACCAGTCTAGTCATTGTGAGGCACAAGCCTGTGAAATCTGGCTTTCGTTTCGTTTGTGTATGAAGGATTAGGACAGGGGAAAGACTGAGGTCCCCATAGCTTTGTAGTGGCTCCATTGTCTGGTGGCAAACGTCAGAGAAAGTTGTGACCTGTAAAGCAAGGGTTCAACTCAAATGACTGATTGTTTTGGTGAGGGGATGCTGGAAAAAATATATTTTGATGGCGGCAGCTCAAATCTAGATAGGCAAGTTATGAAGTATTTTTCCAATTATTGTGTCTCTCCCCAACTTGTTTACTTTGAACTCTGTTTCAGAAACATGACACATACATTGTTTTGTCTGGAAGGTCCCTCTCTGTTTCGCATTGATATTCAAATCAGCCTGTCATTGTTAACCTTTTAAATGCATATTAAGGATGTCGGACATAAAATGAAGTTGCAATCCAGGGTTCTTCTGAGAGGTTTGTTTAATGTGCTATACGATACAGAAGTTAATGCCGTTGCCCCTCATGACTTGGTTATCTTCTTTGTCCCATTGCATTAAATTCTTGTTCTATACAGTATGTCTCTAATGTCATATCTAATGGATGTGCTAGTAATCACATTGGATCATAATCTAACTCTTAAACATTAGTGTGCAGAATAACGTTTTTGACAACTTAACCCTAAATGCTCATGTAAGTCTCCCTGGATAAGAGCGTCTGCTAAATGACGAAAATGTAATTCTATTCCATTCCATTCCAGTTGACATATCAGGGGGTAGACATATCAGAAACGTCTCTATTTCTGTCCACAGAAGGTAGACATTTGGCAAGCCTTTTCTATGAGACACTGTGGGGGCACCCTAATATCTGCAAGGTAATTCAACAGCCGTGCCATAAAGACTATTTTTAGGAAGAGTTCATTAACTACAAAGAACATTGGGATTGAAAAATGGAACCAGACACTTTTAACAGAGTCTAGGAGTATTGATGTTGCCCTATCATTTACACTCACCACTGACTGGCTAGGGGTCCTCAATCTGTTTTTCGATTTCCATGGCACTCAGGGATGGCGCTCACTCTAGGAGCTCATTGCTTTCAGGCCGAGGCTCTCTGCTTTTTTACTCTGGTGTTTTAGAGGGGTGCTGTACGACTGCACCATCTGCCCCACAGCCACATCAAAGTCAAGATAAGAGAGCAATTGATTGGGTTCAGTGGAGTCTGCGTTTAATGGGTCTGCACTCAAGCATACCCCTTATCTGTCTCAGCACCTCTCTTTTTTTAATGGAAGTAAGAGGAGATGTCTGGTTAATCTATCTCTCTCACTCTGTCCTCAGCTGTCGGCATGGAGAGTTAGGAACTGTTAGCAGGCTGACAGAATCTGTGAAAAATAATTCAATTATCTTCAAACCCTTATCTTACAGTGTCAGGGCTTGATTTGTAGGCTACAGCTAGCAATTTGAACATTAGGGTTGTGTTCAGCTTTGAAGAATGTTGTTGAACCAAAACGTGTGTGCTAAAGTAACTTGCAAGAAAGGTCCCACTGGGCACAGACGTCAATTCAACGTCTATTCCACGTTGGTTCCAAGTCATTTCATTGAAATTATAGTGTAAAAAGACGTTGATTTAACCAATGTGTGCCCAGTGATACACAGCTGTGAAATATGTCAGCTAGTGAACCCAAATATACAATATTACAAGAGACATACATGAACTAGAATGATAGTGTAGGTTTCAAATGAAGTAGACACGGGACGGGACCCCTTACTCTCTCTTTCTCTCTCTCTCTCTCTCTCTCTCTCTCTCTCTCTCTCTCTCTCTCTCTCTCTCTCTCTCTCTCTCTCTCTCTCTCTCTCTCTCTTTCTCTCTACAAGTGAAAACTCATGGGGCGGTTATTGCCCTCTGAACCCCTTAGTCATAAATCAAACTAAATTAAAGTCAGGATCCCCAGTCCATCTGGTGCCCCACCCCCTGGTAGCAGAGCCTTGCCCTGCCGCTGCCCCTGCTCTCCCTCTGCATTCATCACTGCTTCTCTCTGGAGTGCTCACTCATCGGGTCCAACACACTGGAACCCTCCTGTCTAGTGAGGCGCAACAGGCTGCCAGGCAGAGAAACCCTGTTATCAGGAGGAAGCAAGGGGATTCTTATTTTCTTCAACTCAGGTTTCTTCAGATTCTCTCTCTCTCTCTCTCTCTCTCTCTCTCTCTCTCTGATGGATCATATGGAAGCAATTACTGTATGTTGCATGCAGAGTTAAGCCTCTCATCACTTTCTCTCCCACTGTTTTCATGAACCCTTCACTCTCAACTCACCCCAAATTCTTCAAGCATTCTCCCCTGCTTGGAGTGAAGACCAAATTAGGGTTATTTGCGAAACCACCACAGTATGTATGCTAATATGCTGTTTATCAATGACTGCTATTTGATAAGTCACAATCAGGATGTTACCAAAGAATAATGGACAAGTAGCAAGTTGCTAATTAATTGAGCCAATTAAATTGAGCAGAACAACTGTGACCTATCCAATGTGAAGATATACAGTGTGTTCAGTGTTGTTAGAATTATTTGGCATACTATTGGCCTAGAAGCTGCTCTATGGCATTGAGGGAAGTGAAGGGCCAGATAACCTGTAGTGGACTCCCTAGTAAAGCTGTGGTCTTATCTCCCTTTAAAGAGGGTAATCCTCTCGGTGTTACTGGTCATTTGCTATGTCCTTAGTGTGGCCATGTGACCCATATGCAGCTCTCTGACACCACTGACCAACACTTTCAGTTTCATATGAATTCAACATTTTCAGTATGTTGTAAGCTGTTTGGTATTGTTCTTTGAATTAGACCCAAGACCTTTAACACATCTTGGTTTGTCCTTGATTGCAATGAACATGCTAATCCAAGCATTTACAGTCCAACCAATATATACATTTTTAAGGCCTACTGTAAGAATAGGTAGAACTACAAGTGCAACAACATGCAGTGAGAGGACTGAGTGGATGGTGATTCTCTTGCCTAATGCATTAGACTTGGCATGCTAAAATGGACAAGCATCCAAAGGATGCTGCTCTGCCAACCTGAGACACACAGAACTCCTTGTGATCATTATGGCTGTTTTCCCTGTTCTTTTCTGTGGAAAACCATTATCATTTTCTACTGTATGAGCACAGGTGGTTCCCGTTCAATCTGTTTCCTGCTACTGCTATGGTCACAGTCTCTTTCCTGCTTTTACCTCTCACAACTTCCAAATAAGGTCAATAATGTAGACCTTTTCTAACACCTTTACACAAAAGTGTTTGCATTTCTTGAATTGATACATTAATAAAGAAATATATTGGGTTTTCTTACACCATAATTGTAACATGTGAACCATAGAAATACAATAACTCTATTCAATTTAATGTGTTCCTCATAACCAAAGAACATCCCATTGAATGAGAGAACGTCAAGATAACTTGATAAAAGTTTAATTGCTCTGTCTCTTTGAAAGGGACTTGACTCTCCACAGTTCCATAAGAAACTACTCCGCCCAGGCGTAGCTTCTTCTTCCATGGGATCAAACAAACAGATTCCTTTGAGCAGTACTTTGTTACAGAAATGAAAGCACAGCGATAATGACTTTGTGATGGTAGTTGAAACTCTAGCCGAGTCTCTCAGTGCCAGATCTGAGTCTGTAGACTGGAAGCTCATTAGCAGTATATCTCTCTTTCTGCACTGACTGAACACAATGTAGCTTTGTATCTATGCAGTCTGGGTCTTTGATACAGTGAGGCACTGTGCTGAGAAAGACAATCTGACTCAGGATGGCTCCACCTTTACCTCTCCCTGAAACCACAGAGGACACTTAGGGGTTGTCCATCATCCCCCCTCATCAAGGGCAAGGACAGTCCAGTGCCTATCTCCCCTTAAACATGAGCTCAAAAGAGATCGTAATTGTCATACAGATTTTCCACTAATGCAGTTGCATTTCATCCTACATATGTGGTCACAGATGAGATGACTACAGGTGCAATACCCCAATAGTGGAATCTGGTTCTTCACTTTGGGAAGTTTTGATACCCTGCTACTGACACTTCCCTTCTTCACTGGAAGGCTGGCATGCTTGTTGACATTGATCTTGAAGCGTGGCCCACTCGCTCTGGGCAACACAATAGCCTGGCAGGTAACTGGAAAAGTTTGAATGAGAGGAAAAATGAATTACTCAGAAACAGGAAGGCAATTAGCTAGCAGATGGGAAAAACACTCAGGGATGTTAGCCAAACGACACAGAGATGTCCGCTGCACTTAGGCTAACTATCTGTCACCGGGGATACATCCCATTCCATACTGCTTGATGTGGTGTGATGTTTATGTTGTATTCTGAGCTGTGGACCTTGAGACAATTACAATTGGCCTCTTGGTTAGCCGGACAGTAAGTCTGCAAAGGCTGTCATTCAGAGCCGAAGTGATTCTGCATATGTCTGTTCTCACTGACACCCAGTAAAGAATGATAATCCTCAATATAAGTTGAAAACCTATTTGAGATGGTTTGCATGTGAATTTATGGGAGAACCCCCACTGTATTGAGTTGTGGTCAGCAAATCCTAATATTCCCAAAACTTTGATAGAAAGTTGAAGAAAAGTAAAAGCCAAACCCTCTAAAACCCCATATTACTCACAAAGAACATATATGTTTGTATTTGTTAACACTTTGCTCACTCCTGAGTGTTATTTGAGTTCAACCTTCTCCTTGTCCTCACAATGGGCCCCTCCGGTGCGAGAAGGCATGGGTGGGTGGTGTTGTGATTTGGACTAGCTCTACTCAGGACCTGTTTCGCTAGAGCAGGTGCTTCCTTGTACAACCAGGAAGTCCTCACCAGCGGCAGAGCACACTGTTCACTGATGGACAAACAACAGGCATGTGGAGAAAGGGAACTCTCTGGGCAGGAAAACCCATTGCACATGATACCTCATCAGCTATTGTCAACATCTCAACGTTTTTGTCATGTGAGGGTATACCGCCAGAAGATCTGGAGATCATCAATGATAGAAATACAGTGGTTTTATTTTGGCATAGAATATGACATTTTTTTGACTTGCTGTAAGTTTGGAAGAAATATTCATGGTCTGTCATGACAATAGTCAAGTCAACATTTCATCATTCCTAAACAAAAGATGCAAGACCAGTCTATAAGGAAGCGGTTTGATTTTGAACCACATAGGGAAATCCCTGTCCACATACCACTCAGATTCCACACCGCCTATGACGCTTCGAGCTATTTGAATTGCTAGTGTGCCATCAATTGTCGTATACATTAGTGGATGGTGTCCTATTTCTGCACAGTTGCTAATGGAGAGAGGGATAATGTGGGCTGGTTCTGTTTTATTCCCCCATCAGCTGTCCTGTCTCACAGCAGGGGGGATACCCCCATTCCCCCTTTTCTCCCTCTCTCCCCATTCTCTGTCACACACCCAGTCTACGCAGAGAGACAAGCGGTGCTATAGGCTAGGGAAGTAGGTCACAACCCAGCCAATAAAACACGTGTCCATGCAGAGCACAGGAGGTTGGTGGTACCATAATTGGGGTGAACGGACTCCTGGTAATGGCTGGAGCAGAATTAGTGGAATGGTATCAAATATACCAAACACATGGTTTCTATGTGTTTGATGCCATTCAATTTGCTCCGTTCCGGCCATTATTATGAGCCGTTCTCTCCTCAGCAGCCTCCTGTGATGCAGACAGAGCAAGAGATGTGTCCTACTTGAACTCCAATAGAAAGAAAGACATTCTGAGCCTCGGGGACCTGAGTGGAGTAAGATTCAACAGAGAGGTCACACTGAGGATTGTGTTACTGATCATACCCAATCTACCAACTAGCCGAACATTTGTTGAAGGCTGTTTATTCGCCATTGACACAAGACGTGCTATGGTTCTCAGTTATCTAACTAACCTTTTTCATAACACTCAGAAAATCAACAACTTCCTCCTGGCACTTATAAGAACGAGCTTTCCCCAGAAATGGGGATGTCCTTTCTGATGGATTGCAGGAGGTCTCCCTAAATGAACATTTGAATTATGCAGGGCGACATTTTGACAGGTCAGAGTATAATTTCCTGTTAACCCAATCACTGGACAGATTAATGGACATTTAGATTTAGATCCATGGAAATTAGGCCCTGTGGTTCACATTGTGGACATTGACCAATTGAGATCTGTCAGCTTAATGGGAAAGACAGTAAAGACAGTAAATAATAAACAATCTCAAACTGGCTTATTGTGTGTTTATTACATAACAAGTCTGCCCTGTAAGTTTAAAGGATAGTCAATGCTCACATCGCTCACAATGACTTGGTTTAGTCATTCAGAAGCACCAATGTGAAAACAGCCCTCCCTCTAACAGTAATGACCAGCTGCACCTCGTAAGCAAACAAGACACCATTCATTATGAGATAACCCGCCATGATGTCATTAAACAAACAAAGCAGAGAACCTAATAATAACAAAACTCTCCCTGATGTTTTGTTGACGTTGTCCTTACCAGTGGGTGTTAGCTCATCCACAATGGTCAAAATCTAACTCCAAACCCAATGTTTTGTGCCATGCAGTCTAACACAACAGTCATTACATGTAGTGGTGCTAAACATTGACTGCTACAGGTACCTACCAGCCTGTGGTCTCATTCAAAGATACTATTATATAGTAGGCCTCTGTCATTTTCAGCTTTGCCGAAATTACAGTTGTCAGTATGATACTTTTGAGTGTAATGACCCAGGATTAGAGCATCAGGTGTGTGTTTGTGTATGTGTGTGCGTGTGCGTGTGTGTGTGCGTGTTCGTGTGTGTGTTCTGGGTTGCATGTCCCGCTCTTCCCATTTATTCTAAAGTTTATACATTCAGAATGTTGGCACTCCTGCATCATTCTAGAAATCATCATCACCATGACAACCATTTCTAAGTCATCTTTTGACAATACATGATGCATTATGTTCATCACATCTGTAGGCCACTGACTGAGCAAGAAAAGGCCACTAGACAAGACTGTAAGGAGACCATCTGTTGAGGGTTTGTGTATCTTCTGTTTGTTGTTTATCATTGGCTTGGTTCTGTGTGTACAGTTGCTTGTGTGTCCACTTTCTCACTGATTGTCTTTCTTTCAACAAGCAGCTCATGACGTCTGTGGATCACATGAAAGAGGACAAGTGAAAAGAAAGTCCAGGATGGCCAGATCAAAGGAAAGAATGGAGGGAGAGATGGAGGAGAAGGTGACAAGAGACAGCGAGAGCGAAGAGAAAGGGGAAGATTACTACAGAACAGAGGGAGAACGGATGAAGAAAGCAAAAGCCGCCATTGTGGCAAGATTATCAGCAAGAGAGGAGAAACTTGACAGGAGTAAGGTGGCGATGGACAGAAAGGAACAGGAGATGAAGGAGGAGATTACGAGGATGAAGGAAAAGTGGGAGAAGTTACACGAACACGAGGGGATAGTCTTGGAGGGATTGGAAGTGGTCAGAGAAGACAGGGCACAGTTAAATGAAGAGAAAGAGGGGATTCAGAAGGAGATGGAGATCATAAAAAATGAGAAAAGGCAGATTGCGAGAGAAATAAATGATTTGAGGAGACAAAGAGTGCAGGCGGTGTCGTACAGACAGATGTTGGAGAAAGAGGAAGATGAGCTTAGGGAGGAGAGGTTGGAGATGAAGGACGCTGGTGAGCACATTGAGAAGGAGCTAATGGAGATGTTACTTGAAAAGGAGGAGATGCTCAAGGAGAGAGAGAAGTTTAAAGAAAAGAGAAAGAAAGAGGAGAAAAAGATGAAGAAAGAAAGGAAGGTCATTGACTTGGCACAGATGTTTATGAGTGAAGAGTTAAAGGCCATAGAAAAAGAGTGGAAGAAGCTAGAAAAAGAAAGGGAGGCATTAAGGAGGAAGAGAGACAGGATGCTTAAAGAGAAGGAGTCAATTAAGGAGAGGAGCGAAGAGGAAGGAGGAAGAGGGGCAAGAGGAGGGGAGGGCGTGGAGGAGAGCAATACGAGTTAGTCATCACTCATTCTACTGAACCGCAACATTAAAAATGACTTTATTTCTTACAGCATTAAACAAACGCAGCATGAAACTCCTTAACCTTCCACTATTGTTGTTAATATCCTTAAATGTCAGCTCTAGTTTAATGTTAAGTTAACAGTATATTCTTATCATCAAGAAATAATACTTTATTATTGTGGACTGAACTATAGCATGCTAGTTGCTCTGCCTGTTTTCTGAGATATGCTTGCCTGGAACTACAATTCTTCAGAGATATAGTTGCCTGGAACTTGAGGACTTCCAATGGCGGCCTTTGTTATTGGTTGAGTTGTGTAAAAGCATAGTGGTGACAGGCTGTACCATAAGCTACATTCCACAGAGTTACTGAAGAGAGAGGTGTGAGGCCTCTGTGGCTGGTACAGTGTGGGTCAGGTGAGGTGAGGGTAGGGAGTGCATTGTATTAAATCACTGCTCTGAGTTGCCCTTAATTAAGCACAGATCTAGAATCAGTTTATGCTCCCTTAATCCAGTGTTTGCTAGCACATATTACAGTGCACAAGACTGACCTTAGATCAGCAAATGACTATAGAGAGCAGTGTTTAGCAGCACTTAAGTATTAGGAGTGGCACTTTTATGTGGATACTTCCTCCTACACCTTAAAATAGAAATGTTGCTTATAGCCCAATAATTCTTCACAGTGTGGGTATTCAGTTATGTCCTCCCAAAATGGGCGTCAACATGTCTGCAGGCCAATCACTCCAATAGGAGGTTGATGGTCAAGTTTAGGAATGCTTCAAATGTATATTTTCAGGAGAATGTAGACTATACACTGAACATTTGTTATTTAGTGTATCCAGTTGAATGGATGCAACACTTACTTCTAACTGAAAACATTTGAGATATGAAGCATGCTATTTGGATCATTTGTGGTTTATGAGGCTCCGCTCTAATACTGTAATATCTGCTGTAATACTGCAAGATTCCAGTGGTATGTGCTACATACGACCCATTAATATGAAAAACTCCTGGGGATTTTAAAACAGGGTTAAACCATTTAATGGATTCAAAGTCATATTTCCCCTTCAAAGTCATATTTTGGCCATCTTTAAGATGATCTCATGGGGTAATTTATTGAGTAATGCTTTCCCATATTTGCATCAATCCCCCAAAGACTACATATCCTCTGCCCACATTAACTATGGCCAAAACTCCAGACTGTTCACTTCATAAATTATTCATGACTTTAGAAGACACCCAATTACAGTGTGTGCTTTTGGAGCAGAGGGGCCAGAGGACTAACATTAACTGTGGTTTTCAACAATAAAGCATACAAATAAACCTCTTTGATATGGATGCAATGGGGGAATTGGGAGAGGGCAAAATCAACAGCAGTGCAGTGCAGAGGAATTCATAATACAGCAATTACAACCGATGCATACATTCCCACTCCTTTGGTTTATGCCAAGTGTCTGGAGGGAATGTTTCTACTGTCAGTAGGAGGAGAGAGAGAGAGAGAGACTTCTAGGATTTGTTGGGGGTAAACATCACTGAGTGCTATAAGGAGATGTATTTGAGAAAAGTGTTTTGGTGAGTGCTCATGCAGCCCAGCCTCTCTTAATGCTATTCTCTTAAGGCAGCTTAGTAAGTGGATAGCAGCATAATATTTGGTGCCTGTGAGACTGTCTATAGACTACGGGGGATCATCTACTACCAATATTTGTGTTTTGAAAGGGGGAAGCTTTCTTTTTATGGCGGTTCACGGTGCTTCAAATGTAACTAGAATAACGTCAATGGCTTTATCCCTTTGATGTTATTTTCATCTTTAACAACCTCATTTCATTGCCTTCAGGGTTGGCACAGTGGGGCAAAACTGACCTGTGAACTTTAGGCATGAAATTAGACTGATGAGTTTAAGTAATTCACAGCAAGTCCTTCAAAGCACCTTGCTGTATTTCTGGTATATATTGCCGTATGTAGCATGGCTTGGCTATAATTAAAAGATACATGCAAACAGTGGAGATTTACAGTTTTATTAGTTTGTGGATATTATGTTATTCTGAAAAAGTAGTAAAAGGTTTATTTTTAAAGGAGTAGTTCAGTATTTTACATCTTAATTTTAGATGGTTCCTCACCCTGAAAGTAGTCTATGGGCCAAGATAAACTATAATCCATGGTTCAGTTTTCTTTAAACAGCCAATACAAACTTCAGCTAACCTTAGCCACCACAAGCTAACAATCAATGGAAGGGATGAGGGCATGTGAGCATGCAAAAAAAAAATCAAATCAACTCCATATTTGGTTTGATGTTGCTTAAAAGTGATTTGGCCATTTTTTATATTACATGGTCACATGCCCCCATCACTTCCATTGATTGTTAGCTTGTGGTGGCTAAAGTTTGCAACATTTTGAACTATGGATTACAGTTTCTCCTGACCCATAGGCTACTTTAAGGGTGAGAAACCATCTAACATCAAGTTGTAAAATAGCGAACTACTCCTTTAAGAGGGTCATCTTCTTCTTTTCTTTGTATTTATTTTCTTCATATTACAGTTTTTTCCAACTGCTTACACACGTTTTCAAAACTATGTCGCCTTTTTTCAAAACTCTACACACAATTCCCAAAACTGCACACACAAAATGTAAAATGCCTCACATCTCCTTCAAAATGTAACACTGCAATCAAAATGCCAAAAACACATGTCAGAATGAAGCATTCGCATCAAATTGCAAACACTACTTTCATAATAGTACATTTTTGGATATACCATATAAACACTGTTGTTCTAAATCTAAAGCTCTTTGGTCTTTCATAGGCTTATATCTACATTTCAATACAATGTTCTACAGTGAAAGTAATCTGCTGAGAGGGGTAACAAGTACACTGTAAACACCAATGCAATGTAGAAACAGAAAATATTTATTAGGCCAAACATTACTGTTGTATACAGCAGCATACAACAAAACCATAAACATATGTAAACCAAAAGTATATTCTTTAGAATACAGTAAAGAACACAATTGTGTGTGGGGGGTCCCGGGGGGGCAGTCCAGGAAATGGTAGTGGGGGGCAGTCACCAGTGCTAAGCTACGCTTCATCTCTTCTCCGGGCTGGGTCTGGCCACAATACTTCGTCCACATCACAAGATAAGTTTTCTCTTGCCAAACATCGAGGGAAGTACTGTATCTCCTAGCATGGCGTATCCAACCTTGGACAGAGGCTTTCCTCTATGTCCCCACATGCGTCCTCCATTGCCTGGAGAAGCGGCATGCGGGCATAGGGTTGGCGATCATACACTTTCCAGCGCCAGGCTGAGAAGAATTCCTCTATGGGATTTAGAAAAGGTGAATATGGGGGGTAGGTACAAAACTACAAATTGTGGATGGGTGGCAAACCAGTTTTGGACCAGAACAGCCCGGTGAAAACTAACATTGTCCCATATAACCACAAATCTAGCAGGCTCCTGATCTGGATCAGGGACAAGCATTGTGTAAATTGCATCCAGAAAAGTGAGCATATGGCCGGTGTTGTACGGACCCAGTGTGGCATTGTGATGGAGGACCCCGTTTTGAGTGATGGCAGCACACATAGTTATATTACCCCCACGCTGTCCAGGGACATTGGTAATTGCCCTCTGTCCTATTACATTTCTTCCGCGGCGCCTGGTTTTGGTGAGGTTGAAGCCAACCTCATCCACATAAATACATTTACATGGGCATCCATCTCCAATACTCTCTGTAACAGACAAAATGATATACAGATGAGTAAATATGGTATGTCTGAAGTACTGGAAGTAGTGTTGCATACATACCTCTACAAAGTCATGTCGCAGATTCTTGACTCTGTCAGAGTTTCTCTCAAATGGCACCTTGTAAAGTTGTTTCATCGTCACTTGGTGCCATTGGAGGATGCGTTGTATGGTCGACAGGCTTACAGCATTGATGTTGTTAAATATGGTGTCATTATTCAAGATATGTTCTCTTATCTCTCAAATCCTAATTGCATTATTGGCCAAAACCATATTTATAATTGCAGTCTCTTGTACATCTGTAAACAAGCGTCCTCGTCCTCCATGATGTCTTTGCCTTTCCACTCTGTACAGAATTCAAACACAGTATGTGTTCAGCATAGGAACTGTAAACAATGTACACAAAAATGTAGTACAGCATGATAACCAACCTCATTCATTCAATGCAGTGCAGTAAATGGATGGCTTAGAGTTACAAATGTTTATGCAATACTATGCAGTCATACGTATTTTACAGTACATTACTGTAATGCTAAAATAGTCATTAGATAGTTGCATACCTGTTCTCATTTCTGAAGGTTCGAATTATGGACGCCACTGTAAATCGACTCAAGTTGGGCTGGACTCTCAGTCCAGCCTCTCTCATGGTCAAACCGTGGTTGATCACATGATCAACAAGTGTTGCCCTAATCTCATCAGAGATGGCTCTCCTTCCTTCTCTTCTTTGCCCTCGTCCTCGTCCTCTTCTTCCTCTTCCTCTTCCTCTTCCTCTTCCTCTTCCTCTTCCTCCTACTCCTCCTCCTCTTCCAACTATTCGTCTTTGAATTTGTCCTCGTTGTTGTCCCCTGCCTCTCCCTCCTACTCCTCTTGCTCTCTGTCCATTGTTGGCATCCATTGATCAAAACAGTCCTATACTACAGTAAAGCAGTGATTGGTTAGTGATCAGTTAAGCAATTAGTGTTTGCACATGTGAGGAGTGTGTGTGTGTGTCCTGGTGAATAAGTGTAGCATTTTGATTGGTTGTGTTTGGAAAAGGAAAGCAAGTCACTTCCTGTTAGATTTTTGTGTTTTAGGTAGAGAATTGTGTGTAGTGTTTTGAAAAAAGTGTTTTATGCAATTGACAACTGAGTCAAAGGCTGAGAAATAGCTTATGGTTTTGGAGATTTGGTGTGTAGTTTTGCACTTTGAGTGAGAGGTTTCAAAAATCGTGTGACATGAAAAGATTTTGTGTGTAAGCAGTTGGAAAAAACTGTAAGAGGGTTGTTGGTTTTCAGCCCATTGGGGTTTTACAGTTTTTTCCAACTGCTTACACACGTTTTCAAAACTATGTCTCCTTTTTTCAAAACTCTACACACAATTCCCAAAACTGCACACACAAAATGCAAAATGCCTCACATCTCCTTCAAAATGTAACACTGCATTCAAAATGCCGTAAACACATGTCAGAATGAAGCATTTGCATCAAATGGCAAACACTTCTTTCATAATAGTACATTTTTGGATATACCATGTAAACACTGTTGTTCTAAATCTAAAGCTCTTTGGTCTTTCATAGGCTATATCTACATTTCAATACAATGTTCTACAGTGAAAGTAATCTGCTGAGAGGGGTAACAAGTACACTGTAAACACCAATGCAATGTAGAAACAGAAAATATTTATTAGGCCAAACATTACTGTTGTATACAGTAGCACACAACGAAACCATAAACATATGTAAACCAAAAGTATATTCTTTAGAATACAGTAAAGAACACAATTGTGTGTGTGGGGTCCCGGGGGGCAGTCCAGGAATTGGTAGGGGGTGGGCAGTCACCAGTGCTAAGCTACGCTTCATCTCTTCTCCGGGCTGGGTCTGGCCACAATACTTTGTCCACATCACAAGATACGTTTTCTCTTGCCAAACATCGAGGGAAGTATCTCCCTAGCATGGCGTATCCAACCTTGGACAGAGGCAACCTCTATGTCCCCACATGCGTCCTCCATTGCCTGGAGAAGCGGCATGCGGGCATAGGGTTGGCAATCATACACTTTCCAGCGCCAGGCTGAGAAGAATTCCTCTATGGGATTTAGAAAAGGTGAATATGAGGGTAGGTACAAAACTACAAATTGTGGATGGGTGGCAAACCAGTTTTGGACCAGAACAGCCCGGTGAAAACTAACATTGTCCCATATAACCACAAATCCAGCAGGCTCCTGATCTGGATCAGGAACAAGCATTGTGTAAATTGCATCCAGAAAAGTGAGCCTATGGCCGGTCTTGTACGGACCCAGTGTGGCATTGTGATGGAGGACCCCGTTTTGAGTGATGGCAGCACACATAGTTATATTACCCCCCACGCTGTCCAGGGACATTGGTAATTGCCCTCTGTCCTTTTACATTTCTTCAGCGGCGCCTGGTTTTGGTGAGGTTGAAGCCAACCTCATCCACATAAATAAATCTCCTTCCTTCTCTTCTTTGCCCTCGTCCTCTTCTTCCTCTTCCTCTTCCTCTTCATTTTCCTCTTCCTCCTCCTCCTCCTCTTCCAACACTTCGTCTTTGAATTTGTCCTCGTTGTTGTCCCCTGCCTCTCCCTCCTACTCCTCTTGCTCTCTGTCCATTGTTGGCATCCATTGTTCAAAACAGGTAATCTGACCTTTGACCTATTTATAGGCCTATACTACAGTAAAGCAGTGATTGGTTAGTGATCAGTTAAGCAATTAGTGTTTTCACATGTGAAGAGTGTGTGTGTGACCTGGTGAATAAGTGTAGCATTTTGAATGGTTGTGTTTGGAAAAGGAAAGCAAGTCACTTCCTGTTAGATTTTTGTGTTTTAGGTAGAGAATTGTGTGTAGTGTTTTGAAAAAAGTGTTTTATGCAATTGACAACTGAGTCAAAGGCTGAGAAATAGCTTATGGTTTTGGAGATTTGGTGTGTAGTTTTGCACTTTGAGTGAGAGGTTTCAAAAATCGTGTGACATGAAAAGATTTTGTGTGTAAGCAGTCGGAAAAAACTGTAACATTAAATGCTGTTATTTGATGCTATATTGCCCTCTAGTGTAGAAAGGTGTGGCTGCAGACATTCTGTCGGGTCCCACTTTACAATAAGACCAGAATTCAATCAAAGGCGAGTTGTCGATATACACACTGCACACGATTTTTAAAGGTAAGTTACACTTGAGCCAACATCCCAGTGTTTACCATGAATAGGATCTTCGTGAACATCAGAGAAATTGCCTTCAAAAGGCACATAGTTGACAGTGCACTGCGCTTGTCGACAACATGCCTTTGATTGAATCTCAGCCTAAGTGTCCCTAATATGCATACCTATATTTACATGATACTTCTTACATAGGCAGATAAAGTGTCATTTCAGTGTAGGTACACATTGTAATACACTTTTTTATATAGTACTCACCATGTAAATACATAGGTATTACAATAACATATTGTAAAGTGGGGACTAATCCCCATACATCAAAATAGTTAGATATTCTGATTTCATATGATCAGATCAGCTATCAGTGTCAAAGCCTTTCATACTATTGTCATGTGAACGGCAGGGTTCCTGATATTGTGTTACTGTAAACTAGCTCTCTCCTTGTACAGTGTTGAATGACTTTCATTGTTTCTGTTAGTGTGTTACAGGGATGCTCCCGAACACCCAGCCCCCACACCCATCCCCCTTAATGTACTAGCAAGTGATTCCTACTGTACTAATCAACACTCTGCTTAATTGGCAGCATGAGTTGTCATTGTTGTACAGTATAGTCTGTACGTTGTTTTCCCATTGTTTTACTACGGATGTCTTTTCAGAGCATCTCAGCCCTTTATTTTCATATCATCATCATCATCATCATCATCATCATCATCATCATCACTGTGGTCATTATTGTAGTCCTCCACCATACAACACAGTGGCACCTGTCTGATGGTGAAATCGCTTGGTTTTATCCATCAAACATTCAGCAGAGGGCGCTATTGTAACTCCTATGATCACTGAAGGGAGCCCTCAATGGAGTTTTACATGTTGAAATACAGTATGTCTGTGTATTTGTCTGTCTGTTTGCCTGTATACTATGTGCTTTAGGCATGTATCTTTGGACACTGCTATATTATTCTCTGAATATTGTGTAGAGTTAACTTTGAAGAGCCCAATGATAAAACTTTTGTTTTGAACCAACATAAGCAAGGGCCACTGAATATAAGCACTCTACTCAAACAAAAAAACTGTCATTTTAGATATTCAACCATTCATTTCAGTCATTCTACCAAATGTCACTTTCCTAAGCCCTTTGAAACTGCTTTTCTGTTGTTGTTTTTTCTCAATCTGGCACTGTGGCACACCACAGACCGCAGTAACACTTTGCAGTTTGCTCTGTGTTCTTCTTCCACAAACAACAACACTTGAGAGAGTACATGGGCAGCAGCAGCGTTCGCAGCTGCTTTGTATGCATGCTCACAGTCGCATGCCGGGCCTTCAGTATCTGCGAGCGGTGTGATTAATTAACATCCAGTTCATAACCCCCCAAATTAGCGCTGGAGCACACAGGCTAATGAGCTGACTGTGAACCTGGAGGATACAATAACCACACCACACCTCATCTATCAATACTGAACTTTCTCTTA